>NC_058036.1:13836143-14136143 GCF_019176455.1 Solea senegalensis
TATGTTGTCCAAAATGAGACAAAAACGTCATAGTATAGTATGTCGTACAAAATCAGTCAAAAAAGTCATAGTATAGTATGTCGTACAAAATCAGTCAAAAAAGTCATAGAATAGTATGCCGTCCAAAATGAGACAAAAAAGTCCTAGTATCGTATGTTGTCCAAAATGAGACAAAAACGTCATAGTATAGTATGTCGTACAAAATCAGTCAAAAAAGTCATAGTATAGTATGTCGCACACACACTCACTCACTCGCTCATGTTGGACATTCATGACTTGAGGGGACATTGCATTGACTTACATTCATTTCCTGGAGACTTACTCTAACCTTAAGCACAATTACTACTGGCCTAATCCTAACCCTAACCTAAACCTTACTCTAATCTCAACCTAACCTTAAAACATATCTTTACCATAAAATGTAGTCATTTACATTGTGGGGACTTGATATTTGTCCCCACAAGGAAGACAAGTCCCCATAATGTGACTGTGTAAACAGTTTTAGGTCCCCACAACATTAGTAATACCCACTCTCACTCTCTCACACACTCACTCTCACACACACACACACCTCCATCACTAAGTTCTAATGTCTTATTTGAGTTCATTCGGCTTCTGAAATATTTCATTCAGATTTAACTCAGTGACACAAAGTGACCACACGAGGCAGCAGAGGAGCAGCAGCTCCTGTGTGTGTGTGTGTGTGTGTGTGTAGCTGCTGATTTATGAGTCCCCGTCTCTTACAAACACACTTCAACATAAACATACTCACCCTTTGAGTTTAAAGGAGCAGCAAATGTGATTTTTATGACATGAAGAGGTGGAGGCGGGGTTTGGGCCAATTTACTGTATAGAATCTTGAGATGGAGGTCACTGAAGGTCAGACAACTTCACCAGCGCTTGATTAAGGACTAATCAAGCGCCTCCTACTGTTTGTCCAATCAGTGCTGAGCGACTCACTAAAGAAAAACACTCTTGAATGAAAAGATTCAAAACCAGAGGCCACTTCAGCTAATGTGCACCTTTATGTCAAAGCATCATTATGCATCAGCAGCAGGACAACGACAACAAGATGAAGAAGAAGAAGAAGAGGTGAATGTGCTTTCATCTTTACACTGAGCAGCAGGAGCAGCAGCAGGAGCAAGAGGAGCAGCAGCAGCAGGAGCAGGAGCAGGAGCAGCAGCAGCAGCAGCAGCAGCAGGAGCAGCAGCAGCAGCAGGAGCAGCAGCAGGAGCAGCAGAGGATCTGAGGTTTCAGAGCTCTACAGTGAAATGATGGACGTTCACGTTCTGTGGAACGAGAGCAGCTCTCACGGTGGCGACGCCCACACAGACTCGTTCTTCCTCTTCTTCAACAGCGTTGTCCTGAGCTTGACTCTGGTTCTGGGTTTTCCTGGAAACCTGTGGGTGTGCTGGGTCGTCTTCAGGACCAAGAGCCTGCAGACGTCCAACAATGCGCTCCTGGTCAGTCTGGCCACCAGTGACCTCCTGAAGTGCACCGTGGACACGCCCCTGCTGCTCTTCTCCCTCCTGCACTATGGCAGGAAGCAGAGTCCAGTCCGTGAGCCGATGCCGGTTCCTCTGTGCACCGTGCAGCAGTTCACTTACGCCCTGTGCAGCTGCGTCCAGCTGCTCACGCTGGTCGGCATCAGCGTGGAACGTTTCCAAGCCATTGCTTTTCCTTTCCAAACCGAAAGGAGGAGAGCTCGCGTCCAGGTCTGGATCCTCTCCATCTGGGCCTGTGGTCTGGTTCTGGCCGTGACCTCGCTGACCTTATCAGAGGACGCTCTTCTCTACTTGCTCTGTCGCTCGCATGTCCTCCCCGACGAGAGGCCGCTTCATTCGGATCCTTTTGGAGCGTTCGTTCTGGTGCCAGTGTGGCTGCTCTGCATCAGCCTCATCGTCGTCCACTACGTCCGGATTTTTAAAATCGTGAGGCAGCACCGGAAGAAAGTGATAAACCACGGAGTTCACCTGAGACCGACCGTGTCGGAGCACGTGTGGGCGTGGATGAGTGTTCCGCCGCACGCCGCCGCCGCACGCACACACTTCAAATCTCTGCCGTCTGCGTGCTATAGCAGCGGCTGCGTGCTGCCGCGACACACCGTCCTCCTGGTGGCAGAGGCCGGTACTGCCACTGCTGGAGGAGGAAGAGGAGGAGGAAGAGGAGGATGTGTCGTGCAGAGACCTTCAGAGATCGTGGGGGCCGTTTGCCTCATGACGCCCGGGGCCAGAGAGCGAGGGAAGAAGCACCTGGAGGGGAAAATGGCGCTGAGGTTCGGTTACATCATTGTGGCGTTCACACTCTTCTGGCTCCCCCTGGTGGTCGTTCTGCTGGTGAACGTCAGCGCGCGGCGCGACTCAGACAGAGTGAGAACAAACTGCACTTATGATTGATTTAAATGTTTATTTATTTATCTGGAAAAATATGATGTTAATTTCACTTCAATACTGACAAAATGTATACATTCATACAGTATATACATATATACGTGTACATGTATATACACATATATACACATACATACAGTATATACATATATACATGTATATGTATAAACACATATATACACATACACACATATATGTGTATGTACAGAAGAGTGAGGGCCACATGTAAAAAAATCTTTTGAAAGAAAGAAAAATATAAAACATCATGAATTATGTGTGTGTGTGTGTGCGTGTGCATGTGTGTGTGCGTGTGCATGTGTGTATGTGTGTGTGTGTTCCCCTCAGTTACTGCTGCAGCTGGAGACCTCAGGCCTGGTTCTGACTTGCATGCAGGCGGCCGTGGATCCTCTCATCTACACTCTGGTCACCAGACAGTTTCGCTCTGAGCTCAGTAAAATCCTCTCGTCTTTCTCAGGATGTCCACAGAACCAAACAACCTGAGTCAAAACCACACACTCATATGTACGTTTCCTGTCCTCATGTCCTCGTGCCCTTGTGTCCTTGTGTCCTCATGCTCCCCCTTATCTCATGATTTAAACTTTTTATACCTCTTTTTTTCTGTTCTGGTGGAAAAGGGTTTCCATCGGATGTTTATTACCTGCTCCACTGTAATATTTTACTTTTGTGACACAGTAGATTCTATACTATGTGATGTATGTATTATTTTCAACGCCTTGGTTTAATAAAGGTCAAAAAATGTCTTAGTGTTGTATGTTTCAAGACCACTTTAACATGGTCTTGGTCTTGTGTTGGTCTCGGTTTAGGCGGTCTAGACTACAAGACATGTTTGTCCTCTCGTGTGTTTAAATAAATTATTGGTATTATTAATAATTCAAAATGAGACAAAAAAGTCATAGTTTAGTATGTCATCCAAAATGTGACAAAAAAGTCATACTTTAGTTCCAAAATGAGACAAAAAAGTCATACTTTAGCACGCAGTCCAAAATGAGACAAAAGTCATACTTTAATACGTCCAAAATGAGACAAAAAGTCATACTTTCGTCATCAAAATGAGACAAAAAAACGTCAGTCCAAAATGAGAAAAAGAGTACAAAATTCATAAGTATGAGACAAAAAGTCATCCTTTAGTAAGTCCAAAATGAGACAAAAAGTCATATAGCGTCAGTCCAAAATGAGACAAAAAGTCATCCTTTAGTACGTCGTCCAAAATGAGACAAAAGTCATACTTTAGGTCCAAAATGAGACATAAAAAGTCCTTTAGCACGTCGTCCAAAATGAGACAAAAAGTCATACTTTAGTACGTGGTCCAAAATGACATAAAAGTCATCCTTTAGTCGTCTCCAAAATGAGACAAAAAGTCACACTTTAGTTAGTCCAAAATGAGACAAAAAGTCATCCTTAGTACGTCTAAAAATGAGACAAAAAGTCATCCTTAGCACGTCCAAAATGAGACAAAAAGTCATCCTTCAGTACGTCCCAAAATGTGACAAAAAGTCATACTTTAGTACGTCGTCCAAAATGAGACAAAAAAGTCATACTTTAGTACGTCGTCCAAAATGAGACAAAAAAGTCATACTTTAGTACGTTGTCCAAAATCAAGATAAAACGTGAGACGTCATAGCAGAGTGAGACTCACTTTTCTTAATCCCTCTGATTCTTCTCGAACGATGAAGAACTTAACGTGAAACCATCGTCACGTTGAAACATTTGTGCTGACTCAGCAGATTTCAGAATCATTGATTAAAGGTATAATGTTGTGTTTTCAGTGTCTGTGAAGTGATTCAGACTCAGGTAAAGAAGAGAACACAGACTTCAGTGTTTGTGGCAGATATACTGTAGATGTTTTATCAGGTGTTTCACAGTCGGGACACAAGACAAGGTCATACAGAATATCCAGCACCTGACAAGATACACACAGCAGTAGTCTGAACAACGACAGGTGGCATAGGAGGGCAAAGCAAAGAGACAGGAAGGAGAGAAGGAAAGAAAGGGGGAATAAAGAAGTGAGAGCCCAGAAAAAGAGAAGTAAAGTTAACACAAGAGACAAACACAATCAAAGACAAAGAGCTCTGTGTTCTTTGATCATTTGACACTTGGTGCAGAAACATCAAACCACCTATATGTATACGTATATGTATATATACGTATATATGTATATATACATATATGTATATATGTCAAGTCACGATAAGAACCCGAACTCCTGTTTTGACTGGACGACACCAGCTGTCAATTACACTGGCGTCCGCTCATACTTGTGACATATTATGGTCTATTTTACTCTACATGGGAACATCATTTTCAGAATAGCGTTCACACCTCACATTAAGTGAGAAGTAGAAGCTTATTTGCCCCCTAGTGGTTATACAGTATATTTTGACTGACTCCTTGACCTTGTCCATTTTATCCTCGATAGTCCATGATCTCGTCTATTAAAAACCTGGACTGGACTCTGTGGAGCTGATGGACTTGAGGAATAAACATCAAAGGTCAACGTCCACACTTACAAAGGTCAACTTTGATACTAAATACTAACAGGCCGATGCCCCGCCCCCAAGTGCCTTGTTTCTATATGGTCACCATGACAACAGCCATCCCTCCATAAAAGTTCTCAAGAAGACAAAGTGAAGAGAATCTTTTTTTTAAGGGAAAAAACATCAAGAAAGACAAAAAGTACAAACATCAAGTTTCCTATTACCACAAAGAGTACACACACGCACACACACATGCACGCACGCACACACACATGCACGCTCTCAGGGGCATTTAATGCCAGCACACTACTAAAAACGCGTGTACAGCGTCTTTGTGATGACATCAAACCTCTAACGTGCGCGTGTAAATTCATTCACTTTCAATGGACAGACGGGCGTCACGTAGGCGCCACGTGGGCGCCACGTGGGCGTCATGTGGGCGCCACGTGGGCGTCACGTAGGCGTCACATGGGCGTCACGTAGGCGTCACATGGGCGTCACGTAGGCGTCACATGGGCATCACGCAGGTGTCACATAGGCGTCACATGGCGTCACGCGGGTGTCATGTAGGCGTCACGTGGGCGTCACGTGGGCGTCACATGGGCGTCACGTGGGCGTCACATAGGCGTCACATGGGCGTCACGCAGACGCTGCAAACGTGTGCAGGTGTGACTGAAATAACCTCAACTGTCACATCGCTCTCTCTCGGTAACACATGGACTGCTTGAATTGTGAAGTGAATCATAAAGTAAATTATTATTTGTACACTGAAACGAGCGTGCGCACGGGCGTCCGCTGCGTTCTCATGTGACATGACACGTATCACCCTTCATTATTTGGTGTACTCACAATACACATGCCTGTACGCACGCGTATCACACGCCTGTTTTTCAGTCTTTATGCAGTGTGGGCGACGCAGTTAAGGTGTTTTAGTATAGTGTGCTGGCATAGGCCCCTGATACACATACACACACACACACACACACACGCACACACACACACACACACACACACACACACACACACTTACCCAACAGTTTGGAAAAAGGCGCTGAGTGTGAGGAAGAAAAAACACTGACGACTATAATGACTGAAAGCAGTGTTGTTTACACAGGAGGGCGAGAGACAACAGGACAACACTGAGAGAGAGGGGGAGAGAGAGAGAGAGAGAGACAGTGGGAGAGAGAGACAGCTTCACTGGTTCTGCCAAACAATGTCAAATATTACAAAATATTCTATGAACAATATTCACAAAGAGTTCACGGGAAACGTTTGTGTCAGAAACTCTCGGCAAACGCCGTGTGCTTTCAGCTGCGGTGATTATGGGATGTTTTTTCACGTGGAGAATTGAAGTTAACGCGAGGTCCGTCTGAAAACTACGAAAACAAATGAATCTTTAAACTCAGGCACATGTCGTGTAAAAGGCTCCGAGCCGAGGGTTTCTGACAGGAAACACTTTCACACACGGAGACTTCCCCAACATTTAAAATCCACTGAGACACACTCACACACTCACACACTCACACACACACACACGCACACACACTCACACACACGCACACACACACGCACACACACACAACACAAATTTATCACCGACAAACACACGGAAAACTGAGAGGAGGAAAGATTTGGTTCCTTCTGCTGAAAAAACACCAGACAGGGGAGAGTCCAAAACCCGGGGGAGGGCACGGTGACACACTCGTCTCAGACACACACACACGCGCACACACGCACACATGCAGGCCGACCACTAACATGAAGACACTGTTTCTGAAAGCCGTCCTCTGTCTGCACAGAGAGTCCATGCCATCACAGCGCTCGACCAGCAGAGGGCAGGCTCCACCACAGCTAAGACTAGGAACCATCATCATCATCATCATCGTCGTCGTCGTCGTCCTCAGTCCTCCTCTGTCCCTCAGTCTGTCCCTCAGTCTGTCTCCGGGAGTCTTTTCTTTCCTTAAATTCTTCACGTCTTCACAGCGCAGACACCTTCACAACGTTCTGGTGGGCGGGGCCCACGGGCAGGTGGGCGTCGCCCTCGGGGGTGGTTACTGGCGGCGTGGGAATGCTGATGATCGCCGTGGTGATCTGGCTGCTCTGGCAGTTCAGCGGTGCCGCGTCGTCCACGCGCATGTTCAGACTGGAGCGACTGCAGGGGTCAAAGGTCAAAGGTCAGCGCTTCATCTGAAGCTGCAGTCTGTATTTACATGAAACATCACGAACCTCCCACGTAATCTGGAACAAATGTAATTTAATCTGTTTAATTTACGCAGCTAATGAAAAACTCATCTTAAATACACAACTACAAAGAAATTACAACCAAATGATTTTACATTCATTAATCTCACTCCCTCTTTTAATCTCCTACCTAATCCCCCCGCACCCTGTGTGACATTTAATCACAAATGTGTTTTTATAAACTAAACTAAACTTAAAAACTAATGCTAAATGCAGACAGACAGACAGACAGACAGACATACACACACACACCTGGTGCTGAGTGGTTGGATGTGTATGGTGCTGAGCTCCTGCAGACCACGGGGGTGGGCGTGTCTCAGCGGTGGCATGTGGGCGGGGCCGCTGGCGTTTGGTAAGGGGGTGTGGTGCTTCTTGCTTCGGCGGGTGCAGCACGTTCCCGTCACGCCGTCCTGGCTGGAGAGGGAGGGGCTTTGCGAGGAGTAGTTCTGGAGCCCCGCCTCCAGGTAGCTCTGCTGGTAATACTGCTCGTCCACAAACTCGTGGTTCTGACGAGAAGACGGCGAGACATTAAAGAGCTGGACACGTGTGTCCAAACACACAGAGGACGCAGGACTCGCTGTAGAACATACACACACTGAAAAACTGATTTGATCTCTTATCAAAAAGTCTATAATGAGTTCAATGTTTTTAAACATCAGGGACTTTTTCTATGGTGTGGGGTTTCCAGTCAGATGTAAAGATATAGATCAATATAAAGGTCAAACAATGTTGATTATCAATTCCATCAGTTTAAGTTCTTTTTTTTTATGTTTTTTCTTTTTTTTAAACAAAATAACTGTAACAAGATTTCTGTGTTTTCAGCTTCTAAAATGTGAAGATTCTCTGGTTTCTTTGCTCCATATAACATTTGAAAACATCATCAGTACAACATTTTGTAGAGTAAACAAGAACCAGATTCATCTAAAATGTGGTTTAGTTTTTCAGACTAAATCAAAATAAACACTAACTTACATACATGATAATTTTTAAAGTCCACATCTTTTACAGGGTTAGGTCACTTATGATATAATAATACATTAGCTAATGTTGATCATATTATTACAGACTCATTTTGCAATATTATTATTATTAGTTTTTTTGGTTGTGAATATATATATATATACATATATGTATGTATATATGTATATACATATACATTTTTCCCCCCGGCCCCCCAACCCTCCCCCTGACCAGACTAGAAGTTCACTGAATCCTCAGGTCATTTTGACTTTGAGGCCCCTCTCGTGGACTGAATATAATAGTACGGCGGGCTGGATATGGGCCGAGAGCCTTGAGTTTGACACATGAACATGAATTTAAACTACTTAAATATATGTGTGGGTGTGTGTGCGTGTGTTCACTCACAGTGGTTTTCTCCAGACAGTGCAGCAGGTGGTGATGTTGGCTCTCTAACAGAGAAGTCGACTTACTCAACTGTTGTTCCTCCTCAGTGGAACTCTGTGACACACACACACACACACACACACACACAGGAGAAAGTGAGAGGTCTGCTGTCAGGGTGACAGTAATCAGGTGTGGGAGGTGGGCGGCGGCCTGCGGTCGTGTCACTACCTGCTCTGAGAGGTTCATCTTGTACGGAAGGTGCTTGAGTTGGAAAAGGAAGACAAAAGCAGAAGAGACAGGTTCAGGTTTTAATGGTGTTTGAGAACATGAGTGGATCTGGACTTTAACACAACTCACACTCACGGAGTCTGAAACTCAGGAACTCACTCAACCATCCAATTATTTTCAAAGATATTTCAGTTCAGATACATATGTGTATCTATATATATGTATATTATATTATACTTATATATCTACAGATTCTGCTTTAAAACACTGTAACACTTATTATTATTACTATTATTATTAATAATAATAATAATAATAATAATAATAATGATAATAATAATGATAACAATAACAATAATAATAGTATAAAACATGATAGTCATACAGTCAGGATTAACGTGGGGTTAGTGTTCTGTTACTAGTGGAACAATATTGTAATATAACATTCCAAAAAATGTCTTTGCTGTAACAATAATAATAATAATAGCAATAATGCTAATGATAATAATAATAACACGAATAATAATAATAATAAAAAAATCATAATGATATTAGTTAAGGTGTTGTTTCTCAGCACAAAACATCGCACACACACACACACGCACACACAACAGATATGAACTGATCCTGGTCTAATCTGCACTCAAACATTGAACATTGGTCAGAAAGTTTGTTGTTGTTTTTTAAATCATGGCTGTTTTACAGAATCTTGTGAATATTTAGGCGATGACTCTTAAATATTGTGGCATGAATCACATGGTCCACAGTTGACTTGACTGCAGACTGTCACAGCGTTTCAGCGCGTTGCATCAGTCTCTCGCAGCAGAATCAGCTGTTTATGAAAGAAAAACAAAAAGAGAAACAGAGTCCTGATCGTGTATGCACCACAGCAACGCCCAAAGGCAGCTGAAATGCCCCGTTTGGAGGATTTGTAGAGGCAATTTTGTGTTTGTTAAGCGTGCGGCTGGTGTTAAAAGAAAAACACTGTGAGTGTGTGTCCTCGTCAGGGTCGATCTCCTGAGCTCACGCCGTTTATCTGCTCCTAACAAAGATCACAGTGTTTTCTTCAACGAGACAACGTGTGTGATGATGTCCTGACGTGTGGTCTGTGGACATTTCACTCTGCAGAAAAACACAGATGTTTTTGTCTCAAAGTGGTTGACGTCCCACTGGTGTCTCTCCCTCTCTGTCTCTGCAAAAACACCGTCAGACAGTCGGAGCTTTGGTCTGTGAACGTTTCATGGTCGTGTTTGAACTGTGGCCTGTGGACATCTCCTGTGGACACCTCCTGTGGACATCTAGAGGACGTCTTTCTCGTTGACCCCCCCCCACACAACTCATCTTCCACGATAAAAATCAGAGGTGTGTATGTTTTTGAACTTGAGTGAACATTTCATGGTCGTTTTACTCTTCAATAAAACACCAAACATCTGACATGTGACCTTTGACCTGATGATATTTTGTGGATGATTTTCTCTCTGGTTGAACTTGGACAACAGTGCATGTTTTTTTTATATTGCAAAATAAAAGTTGTTCGAGTTAACATTTTAAACTCTTTCAGAGTGTCTTTTCTTCTGCAGATGTGTTTTATTGGTTTCACTCAAACTCTTATTTTACTTGAGTTATTTTTGAGTGATTTCTGTGCAAATAAAATGAAAATGAAAGTGGTGAACAAATCAACACATGAACTAAAGCGACTCGTTGTTCAGTATCAGTCTTTGTGGAGGCGATGGCGATAACTCAGCACCCGGGCGGCTGCCATACTGTGAGAGTGGAAACAGCTTGACACAGTGTCGCCCTGCATGATGCCGTGGACGCCGCTAGTAAATAACAGCCTTGATATTTACTAGACCACACTTTACCTTCCTGTCTGACACTGTTTGTGTTCTCAGTGAAACAAAAAACGTTTTCAAACCGGTTAAATCACAACTTTGTCTGGTCGCTTTTTGACATGTTTTCTCTACAGAGCTCCCCCTACAGTTTTACAGGAGTACACCACCGGAAACATCCATCATCTTCCTCTTTTATTCTCAACGTGTCCGTGTCTTTGCTGGTGGGCTTCCATGCTTCTGTGTTCAGGAACAAACAAACTGCTTTTTTGCCATTTAAAAACTCAGTTCAATGTTTCCTCGCTCTGTCCTTTCCTCGCTCTGTCCTTTAATCGCTCGGTCATTTCCTTGCTCGGTCATTTCCTCGCTCTGTCCTTTCTTTGCTTGGTCATTTCCTAACTCTGTCCTTTCCTCGCTCGGTCATTTCCTTGCTCTGTCCTTTCTTTGCTTGGTCATTTCCTCACTCTGTCCTTTCCGCTCGGTCATTTCCTCGCTCTGTCTTTTCCTTGCTCGGTCATTTCCTCCTGTCTTTTCCTCGCTCTGTCGCTCTGTCATTTCCTGGCTCGGTCATTTCCTCAATTGGTCATTTCCTCGCTCTTTCCTTTCCTCAATTGGTCATTTCCTCGCTTGGTCATTTCCTCAATCGGTCATTTCCTTGCTCTGTCCATTACTCGCTCGGTCATTTCCTCGCTCTGTCCTTTCTTTGCTCTGTCATTTCCTCGCTCTGTCCTTTCCTTGCTCGGTCATTTCCTCACTCTGTCTTTTCTTTGCTCAATCATTTCCTGCTCTGTCGCTCTGTCATTTCCTTGCCTGGTCATTTCCTGCTTCGGTCTTTTCCTCACTTTGTCATTTCCTCGCTCTGTCGGTCATTTCCTCACTCTGTCCTTTCCTCAATCGGTCATTTCCTTGCTCTATCCTTTCCTCAATTGGTCATTTTCCTTGCTCGGTCATTTCCTCGCTCAGTCCTTTCCTCAATCGGTCATTTCCTCGCTTTGTCCATTACTTGCTCGGTCATTTCCTCGCTCTGTCATTTCTTTGCTCGGCCATTTCCTGGCTCTGTCCTTTCTTTGCTCTGTCATTTCCTCGCTCTGTCCTTTCCTCGCTCGGTCATTTCCTCGCTCTGTCGCTTTGTCCTTTCCTTGCTCTGTCCTTTCCTCGCTCTGTCCTTTCTTTGCTCTGTCAGTTCCTTGCTCTGTCCTTTCTTTGCTTGGTCATTTCCTCGCGCTGTCCTTTTTTGGCTTGGTCATTTCCTCGCTCTGTCCTTTCCTCGCTCGGTCATTTCCTCTTCCTCAGTTCCTCCCACAACAGTTTTCTCTGCTTCTTTTTTTCCAGCTCAGTCACGATAATTGTCCAAACTAAAGCTATCACTGCCTTGATCTTATAGTCGGTATCTGTCAATGATTTTTAGGAAGCAGTCGTCAGCCACCAGGGGGCGACTCAGTTTGAATGACGCAGGCAAAAACTGACTTCAGTCAAATCAGCAGACAACATTCTATTATTAGTGAAATAAAAAAAGCTTGTGTGGTTTGAAGCAGGATGTTTTTCTTACCGTCAGCTCCAGAACTTCGTTGAAGAGTCCGTTGCGTTTGCTGTGCAGGAAGGCGGTGGAGCTTCCCTTCTTTGATAATCGTATCCTGGCCAGACGAGCTTTCTGCAGAGAGAGAGAACAGGACACACATGTTAGTCATCGCACATACACACGATTTTCTCTGAGTCCAGTTTAAAACACCAGTTAATGATGAGATGAAGTGATGAACAGTTACAGTAAAGTCATTTTTTTACTCTCACGTTATAAACTCTGTGTGTAAAGTCAGGCTGAACTTTCTCTGTTCCCTGTGTCTCCGCGTCCTCACACTCTTTATCACTTTATGGACATTTGTGCTGACACAGCGCTCCCGTGGGCCTCTGGGATCAAACCTGACTTTGTGCTCAGCCAATAGTGCCGTCTCTCCGGGGTCACTGTACAAACAGGAGCGTGTGGCCGTGGCGACGTTGCCAGGCAACTCCCGTGCTTAATGGAGGGGACGCTAAGAACATGTCCTTCTAGACTGAATCATGTTGTACGCACAACAGCGCGTGGACAGTGTCTATGCGGTGACATCAAACTTCTAACGTGCACCTGTAAATTCATTCACTTTCAATGGACAGACGGGCGTTGTAGCGCATACTCCTACGTGACGGGTGAACTACGCCTCAAATACGTGACATGAAGGCCACGCGTGACTGTTAATGAGTGTACAGACACACACTGTGTTGTGTTTGTGGAGATCAAACAGCGAAGAGTCATTCGTGCCACGTGCAAACGCAGCGGACGCCTGTGCGCACGCTCGTCTCAATGTACAAACAATTATTTACTTTATGATGACGAATTTTGAATTTAACAGCTGCTTCACAATTCAAGCAGTCCATGTATTACCAAGAGAGAGTGATGTGACAGTTTAGGCTATTTCAGTCACACATGCACACGTTAAGGCGCCTGAAGCGTTGGCTGCAGTGCAATAGTGACACACGCGTTAACGCCTATAGTGTGTGCATGCCTATAAGGGGTTGTTGAGGTATATCAGGGACTGTACCATTACTCAGGCGCCAAACTGAGGAAGAGGCTAAAATACAAATTAAAGTCATTTTTTTAAGATCTGTGCCTCAAGTGGGGGGGCACAAGCACTCTTGGGGGCGGGCCTAGCGACAGGTGTGCTGACAGTTCTACACAGATCAGCTGTTACACACAGTCTCAGGTTCATACGGGATTGTTTAGAAGAAAGCAAGAGCTTATAGATGAATCCCCCATCAGAGCTGTCAGGATATTTATATTTTGAAGTCGCTGAAATTATTCCGTAAATAAATAAAAAATTTAAATAATTAAAATAAATAAATAATTATTTAAAATAAAAACATTTATTTTAATAAAAATAAATAATAAATAATATTAAATTAAATTAAATACTAAATAATTATATGTACATTGAGACGAGCGGAGGCGATGCGGTTAAGGTCTAAGTATAGCATGTGCACACACACACACACACACACACACTCTCCTTCTATGCTATCAGTATACCCAGAACGCCTTGTTAGGAGTTAGACTTTTATTTATTTATTTCTTTAAAGTTGAAAGTAAAAGTTTAAAAATCCACAGACTCGTCTGCAGAATGTGGCTCAGTGAAAAAAACGAGCTATGAGACCAGATGAGGTTCTGCCTTTGAACTACACACACACACACACACACACACACACACACCTGCAGCTCATCTTAAAGGTTGCCTTTATACACTGACGTTTCTGCCACAAGGAAATGAAGTCAATCCTCTGAGGCATGTTGCTCTGTGATACACACACACACACACACACGCACATGCACACGCACACGCACATACACACACACACACAGCAAACCATGACACAAACCAGTCAAGAGCCTCGGAGGAAAAAGAGAAGAAAGCAGAAGAGAAATTGGTGAGAATTTGACTCTGAAATAAAATCCATGCGGCGTGGACAGAGGCAGGAAACTGAACCAAGGCGAGAATTGATTGTGAGGAAATCACGTCGTCCTCCCGACACCTCGGGCCGCAGATATCTGCGTCTGCAGCTTAACCTCAGACTAACACCACTCACACACTAAAGACTTTTGTTAGAACTGGATTACAGAGGCAGGTGCAACAGCTGCTGTGATATTGAGTTTACTGGATCGCCGCCGCCGAGGACGACAGAGAAAAACAGATTTTAGCCTCTTAACCAAAGGCTCACCTCATAAAATCTGAGCCAGCTTAAGTCTACGATATGTTTAGAATACGTTCAGCACGTAATCTCACAGTGAGACGAGGAAATCACAGAAAACCTCACAGAAAACCAGGGATTTTAACATCACACACACAGACTAAACTAAAAAACAACTCTAGCTTTACCTTAGCTTCACTTTAGCATTACCTTAGCTTTACTCTAGCTTTACCTTAGCTTTACTTGACTTTAGCTTTACTCTAGCTTTACCTTTGCTTGACTTTAGCTTTACTCTAGATTTACCTTAGCTTTACTTCACTTTAACTTTACTTTAGCTTCACTTTAGCATTACCTTAGCTTTACTCCAGCTTTACTTCACTTTAGCTTTACCTTAGCTTTACTCTAGCTAGCTTAGCTTTACCTTAGCTTTACTTGACTTTAGCTTTACTCTAGCTTTACCTTTGCTTGACTTTAGCTTTACTCTAGATTTACCTTGGCTTTACTTCACTTTAAATTTACTTTAGCTTCACTTTAGCATTACCTTAGCTTTACTCCAGCTTTACTTCACTTTATCTTTACCTTAGCTTTACTCTAGCTTTATGTTAGCTTGACTGTAGCTTTACTTCACTTTAGCTTTACCTTAGCTTTACGTTAGCTTGACTTTAGCATTATCCAGCTTTACTTCACTTTAGCTTTACCTTAGCTTTACGTTAGCTTGACTTTAGCTTTACTTCACTTTACCTTTATGTTAGCTTTACTTTAGCTTTGCCTGAGCTTTACTTTAGCTCAGAGGTTGTGTTGAAGTAGGCATGGCTTTCTTGTTCTGAATGTAATAATCTGCTCATTATTGATGTCACAAAAATCCCAGTCACTTATAAAAGTGTACAAAAATCAGATTTGAACGTAAATCTGCTGTCCTGATGTTTGAGTCATGCAGGGATTCAAACAACCAACCTCACTGCACACAAACCACAGAGACGTCCACTTCCTACAGGGAGTCATTTAGCACTGCTTAATGACGACAGCAGCGTCGTATTACACCGGACACACACACACACACGTTCGACATTCATGACTTCCTGGAGACTTACTCTAACCTTAACCACAATTACTACTTATCCTAACCCTAACCTTACCCTAATCCTAACCTCAACCTAACCTTAAAAGGCAGCGGTGAAGACGGGAACTCAACAACGCGGTTCTTAAATGAAAAATAAGGCTAACAGTGAAACTGTCAGTGAGTTAAAAAAAGTAAATGTTGTACTTCAAAGTACTGACGTTTATAACATTTACTGTACTGAAGTATCGAACTAAACCTTGTAAAAATGTCTTTGCTGTGACTTTATTTTAACTTCATGTGGCTTTAATGTAATTTAATGTAATTAATCTTAACACAACCCTAACATTAACACTTTTCTTTACTATTGTAAAGTTGTACATAAATAAGTGTTTCATTTGTGTGTGTGTTCATTTATATTAACCACGGATCATTTACAGACCATAATAAGTGGTGTGGATGTCAGGTGACATGAATATGGATGTTCTTCGTCATCATCATCATCATCATCGTCGTTGTTGTCTGAGGGACACACACCTCAGCGCTGCCCTCTGGTGTCCAGGTGAAGGTGAAGAACACGCTCACCTGTACTTTCTGTGCCCGCCTCTTGTCTGCTCTCTGGTTCTGGTGATAAATGCGGCTGAAGTTGGACACGATGACGGGGACGGGCAGAGCGATGACCAGCACTCCACTCAGAGAGCAGATCGAGCCGAAGATCTTTCCGGCGATCGTCTTAGGAACCATGTCTCCATACCTGAGCGACAGAGAGAGAGACATGTTCATTCAGTCTGACTGTAACACACACACATAATGGTGCCGGGAGCGCCCCACAAACATGTTCTCGTGGGTCTTCTTCAGACCACTGCCACCTGCTGATCACAAAGTCGTGACCAAAGTCGATCCAGACTGCATCTGTTTCTCATGCTACAGTAACTTCAGAGCCAGAAGCTCCTCCCAAACCTTCACAGCGGCTGAATAAGGCAATAAAAGCCAGCGCCTCGTTCTCCGAGAGGAGATAATATTAACCTTTCCAGAGGAGGACACGGTAAATGCCAGAGACATTTCCCAAAAGTCATTTAGTCCAATTCAATCTGAAACATTTGCAAGTCAAAAACAATCCCGTCTGCAGCTCAAAGACAGACAACGCAATTACAGTAACTGTGTTACCGTAACACGAGCAGGAGACAGAGGACAAATCCACCAGCTGAAGGAGCAAAAGCAACTTTTCTATGGAACAGAGCTTGTTTCTCATTCATGAACACAAAGAAGAGAAGCTCCTCAAACTAAATCCTCCAAAATAAAATGTGTTAAATCATTTCCAGGAGATGTTCAGTCCTTTAAATGAAACTTTGGGAAAATTCTGCAATGACCCATCTGTGGGTTCTGATCTGATTAAACACTAAAGTCACAGTCTGATGAAAAGAGTAAAACACAAAAGCTTACAGAGCACCACCCACACACGACAAGGCACCGCCCACACATGGTGAGGTACCACACACACACGACAAGGCACCACCCACACATGGTGAGGTACCATACACACACGACAAGGCACCGCCCACACATGGTGAGGTACCACACACACAGGACAAGGCACCGCCCACACACAGCGAGGCAACACCCACACAGCGCTCCATGACCACAACATCCGCAGTCGTATTTATTTATTTATTTGAATTAGGACAATGCATAATAGACATTCAACAGGACATGATACAAAAGAATACATAAATCACAAGACATTACACATTACAAGTAAACCATAGACAAGTTACATCTAAGTTAAGATTAAAACTTTGGGGCCCAAGAGAAAGAAAAAAAAAGTGAATAATTTAACTGTGAGTGCATGTCTGGTTAGTTTTCAACCATTGTTTCAGTGCAATTTTAAACTTGGAATAGGTGTCACAGTTTCTGATATGGACTGGTAGCCTGTTCCATGACTGTGTGCCTCTGATATTTTGCCAAATTTAGCCCACTTCTTCCAGGGGGTTTCTGATTTGTCCTCTTTACAGCGCTTTACAGCTCTATTCGTCTCCCCCTCCCTCCACTAGTTCTCTGACAATATCAACATGGCAGCATGCGCAGAAAACAGCGAGAGTGCCGTCACAGGAAGAGACGTCCTACATAAGGATCGAGCCGAACACTGTCCAACTGTAAATCAGTTAAAAACACTTAGGAACAGCACCGCTGATTGCCAGCAGCGAGCTGAATAAACTGCATGTTGCTGTATCAGACCGGAGACTGTGCTCCGGAGACCTCACCACCGCTGATCGCCACTGTGCTCCGGAGACCCCGCCACCGCTGATCGCCACCGCTGACCAGCTCCGGTGCTCCGGGCAGTTTAGGCCAATCGCCGCTCGCCGCTGGCGATCAGCGGTGACACAGAGAGTGCAGCACCGCTGCACAGAGAGTGCAGCACCGCTGCACAGAGAGTGCAGCACCGCTGATCGCCACCGCTGATCGCCACCGCTGATCACCACCGCTGATCGTCAGCGGCGAGCTGCATAAACAGCTGC
This sequence comes from Solea senegalensis, assembly GCF_019176455.1. Lineage (NCBI taxonomy): Eukaryota > Metazoa > Chordata > Actinopteri > Pleuronectiformes > Soleidae > Solea > Solea senegalensis. Next base: position 13,853,958 of record NC_058036.1, read on the forward strand.
TTTATGTGACTATATCAGACTGAGTCTGTGCTCCGGTCATGGAGGACGTACTGAACAAATATTTTTAATTAGAAGTGTCAGTTGGTCAGAATGGTCAGTTATGAGCTCTGTGTGACCTTTTCTTAACAATGTGTGTGTTTGTACGTCGGTGAAATACGTCCCCTGACTAAATACGGCGACCGCTGGCCGCAGTCTGATGTGAAGTGGTGCGAACACACGAATGCACAATAGCTTCATATATAAAATCCTCTGTAAAACACTGTGCAGCCACAAACAGCACACTTGTCCCTCCGTGTTGACATAATACCGCTCTTCCTCCCTCGCCTGCACTCTCGCAGGGACAAGGTGGAGCTAAGGTGGAGCTCGCGAAGTAAACTTACTGGTGGGGCGGTAACATTCGCGGTGAAATGCGCATTCTGCCGTCATAAGCGCAGGGAATTCAACATCGAGCGTTGTATCGCCTATACTTATACTACGGGGGACCACGAAAACATGACTGAGTATTCTTTTTCCACACTTTGGCGACTGGTAGGGCCCCCAGAGTCCTAAATATAAGTATTAAAATGGTTAAAAAGTTGATTTTGCATAATATGTCCCCTTTAATGGCTTCAGGATATTCTCTGAGATATGGGACCGAGTTGTATAACAGGAGTTTATGTGGCTGAATATCATGGCATGCATATAGACCTTTGCCGAGAAAAGGTCTAATATGTTTAAAACTGGACAGATTAAACTTAATTATATGCTCAATTTTCTTAACATGCTGCTTGAAATTCAAGTTGGAATCAAAAACTACACCAAGGTATTTAAATTAAACATACAGACTGTTTTTTTAGTGTTGAGATTTGTTTTTGCATGAACATACACAAACAGTGTCATCAGCATATAATTGTACCTTACAGCTCTACACACATCAGGTAGACTATTGACATATAGACTGAATAAAATTGGTCCCAGTACTGAGCCTTGTGGGACACCAGCTGTGCGTGCAAGAAAGGCAGATTGTGAATGATCTATTTGTACTGCTTGTTTTCTGCCCGACAGATATGGTTTTATCCAGCAGGAGACACTGTTAGAGAAATTAAAATGGGTTAATTTAGCGATTAAAACCTTATGATTAATGGTGTCAAATGCTCGCTTCAGGTCAAGGAACACAGCACCCACAAAACCACCCTGGTCTAGTAGATGTTTTACATTTTCTAGGAAATAGCAAGTGGCTGTCTCTGTGGAGTGATGCTTCCTAAACCCAAACTGCATTGGATGGAGCGAGTTCTAACTATGACTATTATTAAGATATTCAGTTAGTTGTGCAGCAACCCATTTCTCTGCATTTTTTGATATAATGGGTAGAATACTAATTGGACGATAGTTCTCTGGTTTGGTTTTGTCACCACTCTTGTATATTGGGGTAACTCCAGCAATCTTTCATGATGATGGCACTATTCCCTGTCTAATAGATTGATTTATCATATGTGCAATTGGTTTTGCAAGTGCCTCTTTGGGAAGCTTCACAAGGTGATTTGTCAGACCAAATGTGTCTCTTGCTTTTGAGTTTTTTAGAGTTGTTATTATTTTAATGACCTTAGGGACAGAGATTTCTTGTAGACTAAATATCGGTTTACTGACACCTATAGAATTACATGGGATATCAGGACATTTAAGATGCCTTGTCAATTCTTCAACTGAGATAATGAAAAATGAATTAAACATATTGACAATTTTACCCAAGTCATCAGTCAGGGTACCATTTACTTGGATCTGCAGAAAAGCTCCGCCCCCTCACACACAGTTAAAGCTCAGTCTCAGTGAAAACAAAGATAAACAACTAAAAACTCTGAGTGATATTTGAAGAATAAGGTTTTTCTTCTGTGTTCTCTGAACTTTGTTCTTTTGTGACTAGAAAGTTAAAGTTTGTGTTGTTTTGTCAACAAACCAAACCTCATAGAGAAACCCAGTGATTTTAAAATCACACACACACACACACAGGAGCTGTTGATCCACTGCTGCCTCCATCACTAAGTTCAAACTATTTCAGGTGATTTTTTTTAACTTTCAAGGATTTGGACTTGGAACTTGGACTTGGAAACCCCGCCCCTTCCTTTTAAACACGCCACTGTTCATCACACAGCTGCACTGCTACACCACTCAGCTCTCAGCCCACTTCTTGGCATTTTCATCAGTCAGTGGGCGGAGTCTGAGGTTGACTCCACCCAATGACTAACAGCATCAGCAATGTCCAGGATCATTTCACTTGCACATAAATGGGAGAATAAAGAAAGTCATTGTTGATGTCGCGGTGCAGCATCAACGATGATAAAAGTCAGAACTGTCAGAGGCTGATGAAGCCGAGCTCTTTAGGACCCAGCGGTGTGAAAGACGGTCTCTCTCTGGTCCTCTGACGGTCTCTCTCTGGTCCTCTGAGCCTCCGCTGCTCATCCATCTGCACGCTCACCTGACATTTCATGGCCAATCACTCAGACGGAAGAAACTCTGGTGACACGTCGCTCTTCAGGGACGAGGACAAACATCACCTCAAATGTCAACGAAGGAAAGCAAGGAGATGAGGGGGGAGGGACGACGGGGACGACAGACGAGCAGAGGACACGAGAAAAATCTGCCTCGAAATATGGATCGCATTAGATAATCCCCCAAACTCAGACATGAATCCTGATTTGCTGAGCTTGATCCAGAACTGGCGTCTCAAAGTGGAATGACCTTGAGGGTCACTGATCATCTAATCTGACCAGCAGGGGGCAGTCAAGTGAAAATCATTTATATCAGCTGAAAACGAAATCAATCATGATGTCACAGCGATAGATGTTGCACAGAATTTCAAAATAAAAGTGTCTGTGTTGACATGGAACGATAAACATGAATTAAAATGTATCATGATGGAAAAGTGAAGGCCCCATGTGTTCTTGAAAATAATAAAAATAATTATACACAGCCCACCTGCAGTACCTCTACAGTCCACCAGAGGCTGGCTGTGGCCCAAACTGGGCACATGAAAATATAAACATGAAACAATTCTAGAAGGCAATCATTAAAATGGATTATATTTTTACTCTAAATAATTTGAAATAACCATTAAAAATAAAATCAGTTTTCTAAAAGCTAAGAAGAGGAAAAAGAAGAAGAAGAAGTCCAATCAGGACTAATCACATCTGTGCAGAAAATCCATTTCAGCACAGATGAAATGTTAATACACCAGAATGACGTTATAATAAAAATCTCTCCTTTCATCCAACACACAATCATGTTATTGCCTAAATGATGAATCCACATCCAGAACGAGAGACAAGAAGGTTTAATCCTCATTTACATTTGTGGACGGGGAAAAAGAAACACAGAGAGAAGTTGATGAAGTGAAGGTCGTTCCGCTCACACAGAGGAAAGGTCATCATCATCACTCTCCTCCCTGAACCAATCACGCCGCGAATCACGCTGACGAATTGCTGCCATTTGACCAGAACGCACATTATGACCTGAAATGGACCCGCTGATGTACCGCGCTCCACTCTTCAGTCCTGACACGGATACAGACGGCCGGGAATCACAGCCCAGCGCTCCTCAGATAAACTGTAACCCTGTAACTGCAGAAGCTGATGAAGAAAAGCCTGGACCTGAGCGATCCTGGACCTGAGTGATCCTGGTCCTGAGCGATCCTGGTCTTGAGCCTGTCCTGCACCAAATCAAATGATCACGTCATCGACGAGACGCCTGATAACGATTCATTCATCTGAATCAGGTGGAGCAGGGACACGTCTAAACCCGCGTGAAGAGTTCGAGGAAGGACATTTGTACGAGGTCAAAGAGAACAACAGGCATGTAAACAGCCTGATGCACTTCTGAGTCCTCAAAGACCCGTGTAAAGTTAAGAAAGAGAGAGAAAATGACCATGTGATGTCTGGGTAATCTCTGTCTCACCAAAGACAAAAGACAGAGACTGACTTTGAGGACAATCACTTGTCCAGATGCAGATCTGCTGCACATTACGGGGACGCCATCTTGGACCGAGACGCTCTTACAAGTTCCATGTGCTGAAAACCTGACGAGACGTAAATGGTGGTCATGTGACGATAACCATGATAAAGTATATAATGGGATATTGTTGACATAAAAATGAGACCAAAACGAGACGATGTAACGTTATGATGTTGAGTCGGAGGCTGTGACGTCACTTCCTGCACTCGCGGCATTATTCCAGCAGCTGCTGAGATCATATAAAAGCTCTCATGCGTCTCACAGCGAGCGCGACAGTATAAATGTCTGTGGCGCCGCTATCGCTGTGGAACCAGGAGGAAACATTATAACCTCTAAACACTGGAAATGAAATAACTTGAAAAACAAATATGGAGGGGGTGTGGCTTATTCTGTGATCATTTCTTGTCCTTACACTGGTATTTCCATCATCTGTTTCTTTTCTTTCAGTTTCAAGAACAGTTTCATCGTTGCATCAGGAGTCAGGAGGTTACTTTTAGTTCTATATTTCATGTTTAGATGTTATATCCTGGCCTTGCATACATGAATCATTACTTTTGTCCGTCCTCCTACGGGCGGCTGAAATATGTGCCACTAGAAACTGAATCTGAATCATTTGTATTTCAATTTAAATTGCTTTCAGTTCTCAAAATTAAATTTCAACAGCTGTGACAGACATCTGGGGACTAGTAAAGGAAGAGCAATCGAGCGCAGATACACAGGTCTCCTCTTCATGTTTTTGAGTAACATAGTGGTTGTGGCTCGATTGCTCTACATGACTAAAAAGAGAGTAAAATACAATTTTCATAAAACTAAAATCAAAACAGGCCGCCAAAAACAACACTAGTGCCAGGACCTGAACCAGCAGTGGCTCTCCTCTGAGTCCCTCCCTCAGATCTCTATCACAGATGTTGGTTCACTCCGGGCTCGGTGGTTCTCTACAGTACAGTTTGTCAGCTGACTTTACTGAAGGCGACCTGAGGTGGAGACGCTTCCACAGGCGTCTCATTAGCTGCCGTGATGACACTTAGTTGCCCGGTGTCATTAAATAATAGTCAGGGACGGTTATACGAGCAATTATGTGTGTGTGTGTGTGTGTGTGTGTGTAATGTGCCTGTCTTTGTAATTAGCGATTAGCAGACTGCTATCAACAGAACGCCTCAGTGACTCCACTTCTAAGAGTCGACAGGAAGTGCAAACACAATTATGAGAAGAAGAGAACGCACACATTTATAAACATACACACACACACACAATTATAAACATACATACACACACATTTATAAACATACACACACACATACATATAAATATAAACATACATACACACATTTATAAACATACACACACACACACAATTATAAACATACATACACACACACATTTATAAACATACACACACATACATATAAATATAAACATACACACACACATTTATAAACATACACACACACATTAATAAACATATACACACACACAGACATTTATAAACATACACACACACACATTTATAAACACACACACATTTATAAACATACACACACACACACATACATATAAATATAAACATACACACACACATTTATAAACATATACACATACATATATATAAATATAAACATACACATAGGGGTTGGAGTGGCTCAGTGGTACTCAATTCAATTGTAAACATACACACACATAAATATAAACATACATACACACACATATAAACATACACACACACACATTTATAAACATGCACACATTTATAAACATACACAGTCACATTTATAAACATATAAACATACACACACATGTATACACACGCACAGATTTATAAACATACACACACGCACAGATTTATAAACATACACACACATGTATACACACGCACAGATTTATAAACATACACACACGCATAGATTTATAAACATACACACACATGCACACATTCATAAACATACACACACAGACACAGTTATGAACATACATACATACACACACACACAAACATACACACACGCACAGATTTATAAACATACACACACATACACACACGCACACATTCATAAACATACACACACAGACACAGTTATGAACATACGTACATACACACACACACAAACATACACACATTTATAAACATACACACACGCACCTTCACACGGTGATATAGTGGTTAGCACTCTTGCCTTGCAGCGAGAAGACCCGGGTTCGAGCCCCGGTTGGAACAAGGGCCTTTCTGCATGGAGTTTGCATGTTCTCCCCGTGTGTGCGTGGGTTCTCTCCGGGTTCTCCGGCTTCCTCCCACAGTCCAAAAACATGCAGTGTGGGGATTAGGTGAATTGGACACTCTAAATTGACCATAGGAGTGAGTGTGAGAGTGAATGGTTGTTTGTCTCTAGTTGTGTGTGGCCCTGCGATGGACTGGCGAACTGTCCAGGGTGTACCCCGCCTATCGCCCGATGTAGCTGGGATTGGCACAGCACCCCCCGCGACCCTCTGGTGGAGGATAAAGCGGTTAGATGATGACTGACTGACTGACACACACGCACAGATTTATAAACATACACACACATACACACGCGCACACATTCATAAACATACACACACAGACACAGTTATGAACATACATACATACACACACACAAACATACACACATTTATAAACATACACGCATGCACAGATTTATAAACATATACACACACATATAAACATACACACATGCACACATTTATAAACATACACACACATACATATAAACATATACACACACATATAAACATACACACGCACACATTTATAAACATACACACACATACATTTAAATATGCACCCCCCGCGACCCTCTGGTGGAGGATAAAGCGGTAGATGATGACTGACTGACATACACACACGCACACATTTATAAACATGCACACACACACACACACACACACATATAAATATAAACATACACACACGTGTACAGACTGATTCACAGGAAAAAGCAGCAGCATTTACACAATTTTGCCTGTGTGCCCACACACACATGCACACTGCGTGTCTTTAAAGGCCCTCAGGGTTGATGTATGGATAAAAAAGCAGTAATGGCTGTTGGTAATTGAATTTGGAACTCATCTATCTCTGTGAGCTGAGGGGGAGGGGGAGGTTAAAGGAGGCGGGGCACAGTTGCCTTTATGTGCGTTTTAATTAAATCACTAAAGAGAACGAGAACATTTAAATTCAGACTATTTTTTGTTCAGTGAAACGAGAGAAGCAGCGACAGTCGAGTGACATCCATGATTTATAGCTTCAAGGTCAATATTACTATGACTACGACGACCGGATCCTCACAAGAACCTCTGCCATGGTTATTGAAACGTTTGTAAAACTTTTCTTAAAGCTGAGGAACCAAACACATGTCCCACATCACAGTCTGTCCTTAAACCAAGACCAGAATCACAATTTCTTTTAGCTCCGAGGTCGACAAGAAATACTGGATACATAAAAGTTCCTAGTCTCCACAAGATGGAATCAACTGTCCACTCTGAATGTTTGGAAAACAAGAACAACATTTTCAGTATGATGACGCACATTTTCAAATTCAATTTTTATTAAAGCTGCAGAACCTCTAGAGGAGAACAAAGACAAAGAAGAAGAAGAGAACAAAGGAACGATCAGGCTTTAATGACAGATCATGACGCTGCATTAATGTTGACAGCAAAGCTAAATCACATGATTTACAGCTCACATTTTTACCACCAAGGTCGACAAGAACGACCGAATACTTTGCCATAAAAGTTCATGATCTCCACGAGTCGGAATCCACTGTCGACTTTTTGTTACAGTTACTTGAAATATTTGGAAAAAACATTTCCTATGAAAGTTGAATTGAATTTGTGGAGGTTTTCTTAAAGCGGAAAGAGCAGTTTCATGAAGACGAAGAAGACGAAGAAGAAAAAGAAGGATAGTTAATTGTGGAGTTCCACAAGGCTCAGTGCTGGGGTCTATACTTTTTACCTTATATATGCTTCCTTTAGGGAACATGATTAGAAAGCACAACATACACTTTCATTGTTATGCAGATGACACACAGCTATATTTATTATTGTTATTATTTTTATTTGTATTGTTATTATTATCAGTATTATTATTATTATTATTATTGCTATTATCATTATTATTGTTGTATTATTAATATTATTATTATTACTGTTATTATCATCATTATCGTTATTGCTATTATTGTTATTATCATTATTATTTTTACTATTATTTTTATAATTATTATCATTATCATTATTATTATTATTATTATTATTAACAATGAGGCCGGATGAAATAAATCAGGTTGTTTCAGAGACATTAAGTCCTGGGTGAACTGTAACTTTCAACTTTTAAACTTTTATACTCTCGTTCCAGGAGGACATGTCTCAGGTTACAGGAGGGCGTGTCTCAGGTTACAGGAGGACATGTCTCAGGTTACAGGAGGACATGTCTCAGGTTACAGCAGGACATGTCTCACCATCACAGATCAGGATCGATGGTTTGATGAAGAAGAAAAATCAATGGACAGAAGAAGAAAAATCAATAATGAACTAATAATAGACATGTTTTTTTATTGTGTCTCATAAACAGAAGACAAATGTCTCGCTGCAGCTTCCAGGTCAATCCTGAAGAGACCAGATCTAACACATCTGTTTGTCCCAGTTCATGCATGTCCTCGCCCTGTCCTCTGCTGTCCACAGATGATAGACACAGAGACACAGTGCAGGTTTCACAGACGGATCAAAGAGGAGAAGACGCAAAAGGAAGTGAGGGAACGAGTGAGATGAGACATTTTTGTGAGAGAATGAGAACAGTGATCTTAAGCCCCGCCCACACGAGAGGATAATCTGGACCAGATTTTGGTCCAGATCTCGAATGTCTCTCATGAGCATCATGATGACGATGGAATTGTCAGTAAATGTTCAGTGAGTCAGTTTACAGATTAAAAAGGGCGTGGCCACAGCAGCCATCAGAATTTTAGTGAATTTCAGTGATTCACCATTAACAGGAAGTGTGCTATGACTTCGCCATGCATTGGCCAATCAGCACGAAACTTTATACGTGACACGAGAGACCGCCCCTGAACACGTCTACGAGTGTGAACTTGACCCAAACGCGATGTCGACCATATTTAATTTGCCGCCATTTCGCCCGCCAAACAGGAAGTGCCCTGTAATGTATCCGTACATTAACCGATCGGCTCGAAACATGATATGTGAGCCCAAGGGTCGACTTGCTGGTGGGGAGGCTGCGGCTGCGAGGGCAGCTTTCATTTTGTTTATGTTTGTATCAAATAAAGTGAATATTTTATGAAATAATTGTAGATGTTTTGTTTTTGTCCAAACTTTTAATAAAAGTGTGGCTGTGAAAACTGAACTTATAATAAAAATAAAATATACAACAAATCAAAGTGTTATATTGAAGTTGAAATAAAAAAAAAGTATATATATTGGCAGAACAGTTGAGTCCCCGTTTTTAACAACATTTTTCTGAACCTGCATGTTTAGATTTTCCATTTCTGTGCTGTCTATGAATCTAACACAATAACAGGAAACTCAATTATGTTTTTCTCCTGGTTCAGCTCTGCACTGACTGGCTGAATCCTCAGGTGAAGCCACGTTCGAACATCCTGCAGCTTAAGAGTCTGCTGATTCAAGAGAAAACAGAACGGCAGTGTGAGAGGAAAGTCTTTCTCCCACATGTCCCAGTAAAATGACACGTTAGACACTTAACAATAACATTTTACAATCCAAATGGCCTGGATTCATATCATTGCAGCAGCTACTGCTGATTTTAATTGTCAGTTATTTTCTTGATGACTCATTTGCTTCATGAAACCAAAAAGAAAATGTCATAAAAAATGAAGACGTGCTATGTTTTGACCAAAAAACCAGTCGATTTAGTTTGAAGTCACAGACGAGGCAAAGTATCACAAATGTGCCGTGTCAGCAAAGACTCAGCTGATAAAAGTCCACGTTGTCTTCAGAACATGGTCTTCACCTCTAACTGGAAACCACTCACTCTCCCACAACAAAGTCCTCGTGTGGTCACGTCAATGTGAACGTTGGATTTCAAACAGTGAAGAGACAAAGTTTGAACTTATTGATGGAGACAACACCAGTTTGTCTTTCAGTGTCTTGCTCAAAGACACTTCAGCACACAGACCAAAACAAACCCCCGGAGAGCGTCCACTGTCACGTGGGTGTGTGTGAGTGCAGAGCGAGCGCCGTGTCACTGCGGTTAAAAGGGTTACATTAGAGTGGCTTACATTAGCCATTAGCAGCAGGGATCAGAGCGGCTAGCATTGAGTGCTCAGTGGTTGGAGTGTAATGCACTTTTCCTCTGGCTGTTGTTAGTTAAAGTTAAAGCTGTCGTATGGAACTTTCAAACATAAACAAAGGACATGGGCAAAAAAATGGCTTTTTAGAACTTGAAAAGTTGGTTCGTAGCAGGAAAAATAAGCACTGTCACGCCTCCTCCTGTCTCCTCCCACCCCGGCTCTACTGCTGTATACACACAAATGCTCCCAAACACGGAGACAGAACAACAACTGCAGTGCCTACAATGACCATGGTGTGGCGCTCCACCAACAATGAGAAGAGCAAATGTTGAGCACGCTCTGAACGCTTCATGTCTATAAAACCACGTGGGTCACTGAAGTCGCACTTCCTGTTGGCAGTAGGTGGCGCCGGTGAGTGTCTGGCTTTACAGGTTATCACTGTGGAACGATGGGAACTAAAGAAGAAGATGAAAACCTCTACCATAGTTGCTGCGGTAACCCGCATACAGATCAAAGTAAGGTGAGGGCGGAGTCTGTGTGGGTGGAGTCTGTGTGGGCGGAGTTTGTGTGGGGGAAAGCCCCGTTCACAAAAATGTGAAAACGTGCTTTTGACAACAATTTATGCAAAATACATAAAAAAGACGGCAATTTAAATAATCAGAGATGCAAATTATTTCTTAAGTCATAAATAATTCAAACAAGTTTTTCAAGATTTTTCAGCTGAATATTTTCACAGAAATCATTCAATCATTTCCAGGTTCGATCAACATTTTTTAGCATTTTCTTTGACGTTTTATGAACCAAACAAGTTTTCGATTCATTGAGAAAAGAATCGGCACCGTGATCTGAAGTTACATACTACAGCTTTAAAATGAAGTGAAACATGTCTCTCATGTTTAAAGTGAATTTCACTGTGGATTCACCCTCTCATTCACCACTCCTGTCAGGTTGTTAATGACAATATTGGCTGGAGCTTATCACACTCTGTTTTTCCGCTGCATGACTTATCGAACACGGCTCCTGAGCTGATCTATGACTGAGTCTGATGGAACTGAATGTTCCGTGTTCTGTCCGCTCACTGTTCTGTGTTCTGTCCGCTCACTGTTCTGTCCGCTCACTGTTCTGTGTTCTGTCCTCACTGTTCCGTGTTCTGTCCGCTCCCTGTGTTCTGTCCGTCCGCTCACTGCTTCCTGTTCTGTTCCGTGTTCTGTCCGCTCACTGTTCTGTGTTCTGTCCGCTCACTGTTCTGTCCGCTCACTGTTCTGTGTTCTGTCCGCTCACTGTTCCGTGCTCTGTCGCTCACTGTTCCGTGTTCTGGCTCACTGTTCGTGTTCTGTCCACTCACTGTTCCGTGTTCTGTCCGCTCACTGTTCCGTGCTCTGTCCGCTCACTGTTCTGTGTTCTGTCCACTCAATGTTCCGTGTTCTGACCGCTCAGAGTAACGAGACATAACAACAACACTGACAGGTCTGTCTGTGACCAGAGAAAAAACAGCAGGAAAATCACTATGATAAATCCACAATGTGTGTGTGTGTGTGTGTGTGTGTGTGTGTGTGTGTGTGTGAAATAAAGTAGGCTAGAAGAAACTGGGCCATCACTGAGACTTCGAGGGAGAGAGAGAGAGAGAGAGAGAGTGTCTCCAGCTCAGCCTCTGTCCTATTTCACTGCCTGGAGATGAGAGTGGCATGTGTTAGGTGTGTGTGTGTGTGTGTGTGTGTGTGTGTGCATATATGAGTGAGTGAATCAACAGAGGCTACATCCACCATCGTGGTGGAGATACTCCAGGCTGAGGAGATAGAGACAACAGGTGTGAGCACCTGTGAGGGGGGGACAGACACTCAGACACAGACAGACAGAAACACAGACACAGACAGAGACTAACCATTAATCCTAAAACCAGATCTTAACCCTGAAAAAGCTGGACACTCAAGAGCGACCTTTGAACCCTCATGTCGGCCCTTTACCTGCTGTAAACTTAAACCCACCCTGGAACCCGACCCTGACAATGACTCCGCCCCTTGTTATCAAACATATGGACATGTAGGTCAGTGTGTGAACTTGTGTGTGATCGTCGACTGTGTGTGTGTGTGGGCACGGTGTCGGGTTGCCAGGTTGGGTTTTGATGTGAGAATGGTCATGTATCCGGACGTGTAATGAGGTCTGGGTTTGAGTTACAGTGTCTGTGCAGCGGCATTTCAAACACACACAAAGTTGTTTTTATATCTTAGTGAGGACACATAATACATTCCCTTATCCTTACCCTTACCTTAACCATCACAACTAAGTGTCTTTATCCACACCACAGAGAATTTATGTCACTGTGTAAACCACCCACTCTTCCATACCAAACCTCATAGAGAAAATCAGTGACTTTAACATCACACACACACACACACACACACACACACACACACATTGACACACACACACACAAGTTGTTGATCCACTACTGCTTCCATCACGAAGTTCAAATGTCTTTTAAGATTAACTTCAGTGACACAAAGTGACCACACGAGGCAGCAGAGGACCAGCAGCTAAAATCACTGATTTTCTCTCTGATGTTTGGTGTGAGAGAAATTAAAACTTTGGACGTTTGATGAACATTAATATGAAATAGTTTATGAGACAATTGTAAGGGTGAGGTTTTGTGATGTGCAGAGAGAGAAGCTGTTTGTGCTGAACTACTCTCACATGTCATTTATCGATTCTGTCTGATGAAGTGTGTGTGTGTGTGTGTGTGTGTGTAAGAGAGAGAACAGTGGGAGGGTGGAGGTGAAGAAAAGAGGGCAGGCTACAGCGAGGCAACATGAAATTTTAATTTGAAAGAGGTCACTTTCTCCCTCAAGGTCAAACATGAAAAAAAAACACAACCTTCAAAGGGAAAATGACTGCAGGGGATTAGAATATTCCAGATTGGGAGCACAGGCCAACGCAGACAGGACAGTGTATGTGTGAGTGCCGGCCAATTAGTAACCATGGCAACGAGGGGAAGGGGAGGAAGGAAACATGTCGTCTTAAACACAAATAAGCTTTCAGAGAGTTACACCCACTGATTCATTAACCTCACAGCCTGAGGATGAATGAAGGAAGGAAGGAAGGAAGGATGGATGATGGATGGATGGATGGAAGGAAGAAAGGAAGGAAGGATGGATGGATGGATGGATGGATGGATGGAAGGAAAGAAGGAAAGAAGGAAGGAAGAACAGTCTAACCCACAAATTCTTAGAGGAGGTGGCACATGTGAGCTGAGCAACACTGAACGATCATTTAATGATATAAGTTTGTTTTAGTTATTTTCACATTTAAAATGTGTTTTTGACGCAGGCACGGGTACCCAACAAAACCCGGACCGGATGGATTAGGATGGATGAGGATGGATGAGAAATGCAGATATGGTGTAAACTGGATATTATCGGTACCAACAGACATTGGCTTTAAAATGACAGGAGCTGCTGGTCCTCTGCTGCCTCCTGTGGTCACTTTGTGTCACTGAGGTCAATCGGAACGATGGATTTCAAACACTGAAGTGACAAAATAAGACATTTGAACTTAGTGATGGAGGCAGCAGTGTGTGTGTGTGTGTGTTTTCTCTGGACCTTGGTGTGGGAGTGTGAGCGACACAAAATGATTTTTGTTGTTTATTGTTTTGTCCTAAACCTCATGTCTGCTGACATGTGTCTTTTCAAGGTTAAACTCAGAACACACACACACACACACACTCGTCTGTTTAGTTCCACACAATTACACTCACAATAACCCAAAGCCCCTCAGGTCCCGCGCAGCCAAACAAAAAAAACCACACAAGCCCACTTTCCAAAAACACCCATAATTGGCTAAAATGTAATTAAGTCAGTGACACAGTTTAAATGTGTTTTAAATGAGCAGCTCCATCAGCGAGTGGTGCAAAGTGAAGCGGTCTCAGAGCAGCGGTGGTGAGAAGAACTGAGAGAGACTGAGAGAGTGAGAGAGGAAGAAAGTGGGGAGTAAAGATGGAGACGACATGCGAGACCTTTCTGTCCTCTGTCCTCCACCCGGAGAAGAGACCTTGGACTTTTCACACCCTGACAAACACAATTAATTGGGGCAGAACGCGTGGCCCTCAGGGCTGGATCCTCTCAGCGTCACTTTAGGCACTGACTGACTCGAGTGACCCGAGGCCACAGCGGCCAAACCTGAGAGGACACAATAATGAGAGAACGTTACGTGACGCTCACACACGCGATTTCTGAGCTTGGTCTCCATGAATTTAGAATCAAGACGGAAACAGGGAAACTGCAGAGAGGAGAGGACACAGCACGAGGTCATCAATAAGATTTAAACAAAAACAAACAAACAAACAACACAAGGTCATCAATAAGATTTGAACAAAAACAAACAAACAACACAAGGTCATCAATACGATTTAAATAAAAACAAACAAACAAACAACACGAGGCTCGAGTCATCAACAAGATTTAAATAAAAACAAACAAACAAACAACATAAGGCTTGAGTCATCAATAAGATTTAAATAAAAACAAACAAACAAACAACAACGACACAAAAGGAGGTGACACAGCAAGAAAAAAGCACAACACAACAAAGTAAAGGAGCAGGAACACAAGAGAACCTGAGTGAGCTTTAGACCACATGAAACCACATGAGACCACAAAAGACCACAAAAGACCACAAAAGACCACATGAAACCACATGGAACCATATAAGGCCACATTAGACCACATGAGACCACATGAGACCAGATGAAACCGTTATCTGGGATCAATTATCTTCCTTGATTTCTATAAAATCATCCTCATAGGTCGTCCGCCTGACTGCAGTGGTGTGTGGGTCGTCTGCACGGAGGCACGCACACACACACACACACACACACACACACACACACACACACAGAAATGAAGTGGGCGGGGACACAGAAAGATCAAAGAGGCTCAGCTGCAGCACACAGATACAAACACAGTGACAAATGAAAACAAAGAAGCCTGTTACATAACAACGTGTTCACACGGAGACTGTGAGCTAACGACGCTCAGTTTGAACAGAAAGTCAGGAATAAAAAATGAGTGTGTGTCTGTGCGTGTGTGTGCGTTCTCTATACAGTGGCAGAAGAACAAACTAAGGAAGCTGTGGATCCTGGATGTCACATGACTCAGTTTGTTTACGCCGCCATGTTGGCAGGAAAAGCTTCAGCTTGTTTCACTGAGAGTTAGACGACACATGAAGAAACAATGTTTTATAATATAGACGTTTACAATAAAAGTATGGACATTACCAAAGAAATACAAATAGTAAATGCTAAAACAAACAAAACTCATACACTCTCTATAATTATAAAATTATTTATTATTGTGTTTGAATGTTTGAATGTGCGTCGTCTTCACATTTTCAGTTAAATGATTATCGATGAAATCTACATGATAGTAAAATGGAATCTGATCTTTGCCTTTTTCTCAAAGTCAGAGGTCATTTCAGCACCACTGACATTAAACAGCTCCTGACTGAGTGCTGTCCATGGTTCTATAAACAGCTGCAGTCAAATCTGCACGGTTGGTTTTATGTAAACTGTAAAACTGTGTCACTTTAAGTTTTGACACTTTTCTATACAAAGACAAAAATGTCATAATTCACAGGCTACAATAAATACATTTGTAGAAATCCTTTAGATATTGTTCTCACAAGAATCAAACCTCCAACCACCAGGTGTCGCCACCTATGGCAGCGGAGACACCATGAACACAGTCCAGTCACATTTGAACCTTTACATGAGATAAGTGAACACATGAATCTGTGTTTCAATCTGCTGCCAGATAAAGTAAATATGTTGCTTTTCCTGTTCTTTGTTTGGGTCAAATGCAGCAGGAGAAGTGCCTGCTCTGCACTGCACAAGTATCTGTACCAATAAGGAGTATTGGAATTGATAAAATCCTAGTGTACATCCCTAGTGCAGGGTGATGTTGGTTCGGTTTGTTCATTTAAAGCAGAGGTCACTAACAGGCGGACCGTGGTCCGAGTCCGGACCCAGACACCGTCCTAAATAGACGTGGACCTACAGTCAATAAATTATTAAAGCATTTAAAATTTTGACGGGGCGTTTCTATTTTGACCGGCGCAGCTTCTCTAGACTTTACGGTACTGGTTTAGCAAATCAGGAAATCCAGTGACCAACTGCATTCGCATTAAGCCATCCCACGTGATGCCACTAAAAGCCCATCAAATCTGTGCATCCCGCTAAATATTGCGATCCTGAATACGGACAGATGAAGGAAGTACGAATCGAGTGACAGACAGAGAGATGAGTGAGTGACACAGGGAGAGACGAGTGAGCGACACAGGGAGAGAAGAGTGAGCGACACAGCGAGAGACGAGTGAGCGACACAGGGAGAGAAGAGTGAGCGCCACGAAGGAGAACTGGCGACACAGGAGCGAGTGACGACAGGAAGAGTGGGGACACAGGGAGGCGAGTGGCGACATGCAGTGTGGGTGGCGACGACACAGCGAGAGTGGCGACACGAGTGAGTGACTGGCGAGCGAGAGACAGTGAGAGGCAGTTACGTGAGCTGACGACAGAGGGAGGGACACAGGCAGTGGCGACACAGGCAGTGGCGACAGGGCAGTGGCGACACAGCGAGTGAGTGGCGACACAGCGAAAGTGGCGACACAGGGACTGAGCAGTGAGCGACACAGGGAGAGAAGAGTGAGCAAGAGACAGTGGCGACACAGAGAGACACAGCAACAGAGAGAGTGGGAACAGGAGACAGAGTGGCGACACAGCGAGAAGAGTGAGGACACAGGGAGGCAGTGGCGACACAGAGAGTGACCCTGGGAGAGCAGTGGCGACACAGCGAGTGGCGACACAGTGAGAGAGTGGCGACACAGGGACGAGGGGCGCGACACAGCACGAGAGTGAGACAGCGTGTCAGTGGCGACACAGCGCACAGTGACTTGCTTTTGAGCGACACCCGACTGAAAGTGAGCTTGGGACAGGGAGAGACACAGTGGCGGCACAGGCAGTTCAGAGCGTGAGCTTTCACCCCTGAATGGACAGACACATTCATGTTCATTCTTCCCTCTGGAAGCACAACAGTCTGTCTCATATGCTCAGAGAAGTCTTTGACCAAACCCACTCAAGTCTGATTGTTTGATTAGAATGTTAAAAAAAACATCAAAATAAGGCTTTCATGAAAACACAGATTCAAAAACTGCTGACAACACAAAGCATTCATAAATGTATGGAAGAGATTAGTGAAGAGAAGAGTCGAGCAAAGAGATCGGAATCTTTGAAAAGAGGCAAACTCCCCATCATTACTGGGGGACCTCAGGGCTCCATGCTGGGACCCATCTTATTCTTCCTGTGTATTCTCCCTCAACAAGTTCAACAAGGTATCGTAACATCACTATGCTGAAGAAATTAGATAAGGTAAGGTAAGGTAAGGTAGTCATGCTGTCCACACAAAGATCCTTGATTGTTTGATGGATTCGATCGTTCCTCCTCCTTCATCGACTGCTGGATGAGCATCAAACTGTGGTGATGAAGCTTTTATGAGGTTTTTTCTTTCTGTTCAAATCGTCACTCGATGCTGAAGCGGCGCTTGTTGCACACAACGACGCTCAGGCCGGGAAAGGTGCAAACACACTGACCTGTTTTCAGAAGCTCTTTGAGCTCCCAGCTATTTTTGTCTTCTCTGTCCTCAGACAGTTAACTCATAATGAATGTCCTTACATCTAACAAAGTGTGCGTCTCCTGTGGGACCTTTTAAGTGATTCATCTCAGGTTACACACACACACACACACACACATACACACACACACTTGTGTTTTGCTCTGCAGGGTTAGCGGTCCAGCGAGGACAAAAACACATCTCATAACTCTTCGGTCATCATGTGATCATCTCGTTACCGTAACTCTTAGACCGTTTGTGATATCTGTCCAGGGTGTGACTCCGCCTCTCACCCTATGTCAGCCAACACTTCATGTGGAGGATAAAAAAGTAGAAAAAGGATGGAAACAGAGCTTTCCCTCTATTCCATTCAGTCGTTGCTTCCATTTTAAGTCATTGCTCTCATTGGTTTACAAGTCAGTCACGCCTCTTGGAAGTCTGAGGTGACTCCACCCTCCACAATATGTTAGACAATAACATACTTGTCTGTTGTCTTAGTTACTGTTGTCTAAATATAAATGTTAGAATAAAAGTTATTGTGACATGATGATGACTTGTATCATTTTAAGCTCATATTGCTAACCCCATTCTGGGTTGTTCTTCTCTAGACTCCGCCCCCTCTTAATACCAAATGCCAGCTTCTCCACAAACAGATGATTTCAGAATCTCCTTAAATAAACTGAAAGATTCCACCATCCGTCCTGCTGCTGACCCAGAGTCAGTGTTAAAGAACATCGGACCATTACGATGTGTGTGTGTCTGTGTATGTGAAAATAATTTCAATTACATTAATAAAGTTGTATCGTGTCGTATCATATGGTTTCAATCTGCTGCCAGAGAAAGTAAATATGTTACTTTCATGTTTCCTCTGGTTTGTGTTCACAGTGTTTCCAACATAAGCGACAGAAGATCAGATGTCGCACACTGACACACTCTGTCATCAGTATAGTGTAAATCAGTGTATATTTGCATCTGGTTCAAGTTATTTGTTGCGATGAAAATCTGCTGCCCTCTCTGGTCAAACAGCAGCTACTGCAGTCACATGTTGCCACTGATGTTCTCATACTGTGACGCAGAGATCAGGGATTAAAGCAAGAAAAAAAAAGGCCAAATCTTATTCCCCGCTCATCTACCAACTGCTTAACTCTGGCTAACTGGTCGAGATAAACCAGCATTTACCAGCGCGGGACCAGGTTTTACTGAAGCCCAGAGACACGGGTCAGACCGCAGACCCGCCCTGTTTTACTTCTGATTGACAGGTACCAGGTCTCTGCCTTTATTGTCCAAACAAAATCTTCACATTATCAAATCTGGCCCTCGTTAAAAAGCGTTTGACAAAAGTGCAACAAAAACACTTAAACCACTAAAGACAATCTTTAATCCCTGAGATTCATTAAGTGAAGCAAATCACCTTTGACCTCTTAATAATAAGAGGAAAATAATCATAATCATTTGTCTCAATCACAAGAACTTCAGGCAGAAGAAGAGTTTGTATCTATGAATACTCTTGTTCATGTGTCTGTGGTTCATGTTTGGACGTCAGGAGAAGCTGTGGAGTAAAAATAGAACAGTGTGTGTGTGTGTGTGTGTGTGTGAGATCTTCCTCTGGCCAATTAAAGCCTTGTTGCAGCATCACAGCGGAGGATTGTAAATCACACACTTGTGAGTTTCCACGCCGTCGCCTCGGCTCTGACACGCAGGCCTTTTCTCCACTCACCACTTCTTCTTCGTCTTCTTCGGCGAGCACATTATGAAAAGTTGTGAAATGAAATGTTCTTGAATGGAACTGCTGACAAATACTGCAATTAGCCCAGTCCAGAGGGAGCAGCAGCAGCAGCAGCAGCAGTTACAGCAGCAGTTGCAACAGCAGCAGCAGTTACAGCAGCCGCAGTAACAGCAGCAGTAACAGCAGCAGTTGCAACAGCAGCAGCAGCAGTTACAGCAGCAGCAGTAACAGCAGCAGTTGCAGCAGCAGTTGCAACAGCAGCAGCAGCAGTAACAGCAGCAGCAGTAACAGCAGCAGCAGTAACAGCAGCAGTTACAGCAGCAGTTGCAGCATTAGCAGTTACAGTAGCAGTAACAACAGCAGTTAAAGCAGTTAGCAGCAGCAGCAGCAGCAGCAGTTGCAGAAGCAGCAGTTACAGTAGCAGTAGCAGCAGCAGTTGCAGCAGCAGCAGCAGCAGCATGAAACAGTGTGCTAATGCTTCTGTTCTCTGTGCAGAGTCAGCTCCTCATTGACTGCAGCTCAGAGTCATTTCAACGTTTGCGGCGTCGTCATCAGCGCAGACTCTCAGTGTTGATGTCGGCTGTGTTTCATATTCAGAGTCAGAGTCGATCAAAGCGTCGCTTGATCAGTAATTATAAATGAATCTGCCCATGAGAGCGCCACTGCTGCTGCTGCTACTACATTAATGGTCACTATTTGGCAATGCCACGCACTGCCAGCTGTGCTTTCAGACAGAGAAAATACTCCAGATGGAAATGACAAGAGGAACCAGATGAGTTTTTCTGCCGAGAGGGAAACAAGGTCTGAACTAATCCTGAATCCTGTCCTGGAACAGCAGCAGCGGGAGAAACGTTCTACCCTCAGAGCTTTCTGTGGAAAGATGTACATATATATATACATATGTATATACATGTATATATATATACACATATTTAAGTATATATGTGTATATGTCTATATCTACACATATGTATATATGTTTATATATATATTGTATTATTATTATGTTATATTACATTATTATATTTGTGTGTATGTATATATATGTATATGTATATATATACATATATATGTATGTATTTATATATATATCTATATATATAGATATATATACATATAACTTTTTGTGGATTAGCAAAAAAACCTGAAAACGAAATGATCGTGATATCGTGATGATCGGAATATTATATCGTATTGTGACTTAAATATCGCAATCTCACGATTGTACTTAGGTTCTAATCCTCGAGTCCCAACATTAACGTTTGTGTGTGCAAACAGTGAGACAGACAGACAGACAGGCAGAGCAACAAAACAACGATGCTACATCTGGAGGCGTCATGGCAACTGTTTGACTCACATCCTGGGTTGTTAGGGTAATGATTTGCTGCTCACACTTTTCCTCTCTGAAAACTTTTTTTGTGTTTAAAGGCTCACTCTCCCACACACACACACACACACACACACACACTCTCTCTGGCCCCTCCCTCCTGTTGCACCAACACACGTTCCCATAGCAACTTTGCTAAAAGAGATGTAGAGCAGCTTTTAAGGAACATCAAGGACAGGCAGGATTATGTAAGAGAATTATAATCTGTGACACAGAGGTGTGTGTGTGTGTGTGTGTGTGTGTGTGTGTGTGTGTGTGTGTGTGTGTGTGCATTACAGATCTGTCTGTGTGTGTGTGTGTGTGTGTGTTGTTGGGGGCATTACAGTGTGTGTGTGTGTGTGTGTGTGTGTGTGTGTGTGTGCATTACAGATCTGTCTGTGTGTGTGTGTGTGTGTGTGTGTACAGATCTGTCTGTGTGTGTGTGTGTGTGTGTGTGTGTGTGTGTGTGCATTACAGATCTGTCTGTGTGTGTGTGTGTGTGTGTGTGTGTGTGCATTACAGATCTGTCTGTGTGTGTGTGTGTGTGTGTGTGTGTGTGTGTGCATTACAGATCTGTCTGTGTGTGTGTGTGTGTGTGTGTTGGTGTATTACAGACCTGTGTGTGTGTGTGTGTATTACAGACCTGTCTGTGTGTGTGTGTGTGTGTGTGTGTGGGGGCATTACAGACCTGTCTGTGTGTGTGTGTGTGTGTGTGTGTGTGTTGTATTACAGACCTGTGTGTGTGTGTGTGTGTGTGTGTGTGTGTGTGTGTGTATTACAGACCTGTGGTGTGTGTGTGTGTGTGTGTGTGTGTATTACAGACCTGTCGCCAAATCTCTTGCTCGACTTTGTGTCGCAGTGTCAACTGAAAATGACAGATGTGTTTTTCAGTGTGGGAGATTGGTGCTGGTGTCACAGTGAGCTATAAGTGGCTGAGGGTTGACATCATACGTGTGTGTGTGTGTGTGTGTGTGTTCATTCCTCTTCCTCCTGACAGCTCATGAAAAACCTCTTTTTTGATGTGTCACTTTCACTCTTCACTTTCACCTGCTTCCATCACTAAGTCCTGTGTCCTGTGTCACATGGAGCTTAAGTCACTGATTTTCTCTCTGGACTTTGATGTGGGAGAGTGAGTGGTTTTTACAAACTTCAGTTCCCTGAAGCATATTCTTAGGATGTTGTAGACTGAGTGTTGTGTCCTTCTGTCCTTCTGTCCTTCTTACAGGGAGCGCGGAGGAACGAGTCTCTGTCAAAAACACAAAGGAGGAGGAAGTGTGGGTTGAACGGACAGGAGGAACAATCAGGTTCTCAGGAGAACCCGCCTGATTTGCCGGCAATCAGAGCGGTGATTAGTCACCGAAGCCCCGCGGTAACACTGACCCCGTCTCTGTGCACTCATCCATCACCTCCTCCTCCTCCTCCTACACAAGCACAGGGTGCTAACACCAGACAAAGGTGAGGCAGTGAAGTCGGCATCAGACATGTACGGATAGAAATACAACAGAGCGCAGGACAGTTGATCAATAGAGGAGGAGGAGGAGGAGGACATGAGATCACAGTTAGAGACAGGGGGAGAGAGGGGAGTGAAGGCTTCAACGGCTGCAGGTGTCACTGGCCTTTAAGAACATCAGAACATCTGCAGCTTCAGAACATCTGCAGCTTCAGAACATCAGTCAACTCCTCTCTCTCCTGCACTGAAGCCCATACAGAAAACCAGAGACTGCAGCAGCTGCAGGTCGACCTTTGTGTCACTGAGGTTGATCCAAGGAAGGATTTCAAACACCAGAGTCAAAAGATGACACATTTGAACTTAGTGATGGAGGCAGCAGTGGATCCACAGCTCCTGTGTGTGTGTGTGTGTGTGTGTGTAAACCTCTCTGATTGTCTCTCTGGGGTTTGGTGCAGGAGAGTGAGCAGTTTGAAAGTGCAAACATGTTCTTCAGAGGTTTTAGACTTTAAGTGACTCAAATCATTTTTTGTCCTCAGAGAAAAAGAAAAGTGAGATTGTTGCAGTT
Source organism: Solea senegalensis (assembly GCF_019176455.1). Classification (NCBI taxonomy): domain Eukaryota; kingdom Metazoa; phylum Chordata; class Actinopteri; order Pleuronectiformes; family Soleidae; genus Solea; species Solea senegalensis. The sequence goes on from NC_058036.1 coordinate 13,876,994, forward strand.
TCTCTGGTTAATGAAGCAGAAACTGCCCGGACATCCACGCGTTCGATGCTCGAGCCCTTTTGTTGCACGCTGTGTGACTGTGTGTGTGTGTTTTCTCCCTCATTCAATAGACTGCTAATAAGGTTTTAGGCGGCCAATATGGTGCTGCCGATAAGCACAAAGGCCAATAATCCATACAAATATTAGCCGAGGTTCTGGACGCGGTGGAGCTGAATCTGCGGCTGCTGTTTGGGCTCCGTGTGTCTTTGTTTACTCTCTTATTGAAGCGAACACGGTTTAAAAAAAAAAAAAGGTTTTATTTCATTCTGTGGACACACACACACACACACACACACACATTATAGTATTATATAACAAATAAGATATTAGTGCTATTTGATTCAAATGATGGAGAATTACAAACTAACAAAAAAGATGAATTGTTTCAAACTGTGATCTAATTTTCTTCTATTGTAATGAATCAAAGGCACTGACATTATTTGTATTCGTTATATAACTGCACTGCAGCATAGACGTAAAATATACGATCGAATATTTCACTGGTTAGTGAAATGAAGCATCTTCTTGTATTTATCATTAAACCACGACACTGCTTTTTCAAGCCTGATATTAACGCTGATTTCTACTCGTTAACGAGGCTGAGATTTAAAAACTCATGCATTTATAGTAAAACTGGACCCTGAACATGCTGACTCAGCTTAAGACGGGAGGACAACTTGTAAGAGCGTCTCGGTCCATGATGGCGTCCTCTTTTATTGATGTGCAGCAGCTCTGCATCTGAACAAGTGATTGTCTTTCAAAGTCCGTCTTTGTCTTTTGTCTTTGGTGAGACAGAGATCATCACGTGGTCTCTCTTTCTTAACTTTACTCGCTCATTGTTCTGCACGGGATCTCACGTCAGCGGCGGAGAGAGAGACAGTGGACAGTGAGTCATGATGTCTCCACGTCTGTCCTGCGTCGGCCTCGTCTACGTACATCAAGCAACGCAGGGCGTCAAACAGCAGGTGGCGTCGTCACAAACAAGGGAGACATTTACCAAAATATCAACTTCTTTACTGCACAACATTCAAGCACTTTCAATGACCCATGTCTATTAAAAAAAAAACGTTCAAGGGCCTTGAAATGTGTTTTACAAATTCATAAACCCTCAGGGATGTTAAGGACCGGTGGGAACGCTGTAAACCGCTAACAGCGATAACCGCTCAGGTGATTTTACAAACACACAAGGTCCTGACGTCTCGTCTCATAACTCTGTTTCTAGTCACGACAAAACTAAATATTTGCATATAACCTGTGTTGTTGTGTCTTTTCCTCTGGTTACCATGACTACCTGGGACGGATTCTCACGCTCGTTATCCCTGCAGAGCTGGTCTCTGTGGTCAGCTGTGTCTGGAACAGTGTCTCTGTAGCTGCTGCTGTCTGGTTTGTGGTGCGCGGACACTTCAAACTCACTTATTTTGTTATGGATCCGCAGAAGAAAATCAATACTTTTCCAGGCTGAGGTCAATATTTTTGCACCAAACAGGCAACCTCCACTTCCCCAAAGAGCAAATGAGATGAACGAGGCGGAGTGTGACAGCAGTGTTGATATCTGTGCCTGCTTGCATTCACTGAGACTTGTTTACAGGAGGACGAAGCCTCGACAGCCTCGACAGCGGCAGAGGAGCAGGCATCTGTGTGTTTGTCCTAACTCACAGGCGGGGAGTGAGTTTGACGTGACGCGTGGAACTCTCACAGACATGAAGTCACAAATATTTCATCATGTTCCGTTCCAACCTCTCAAAATGGAATCACTGCGACGGCAACAACGACATTAAGTGTAGACGACTGCTGTGAACTTCAGGAGAACCCATGTCAGTGCTGCTGCTATGATTTGATGCTGCTATTGTTAATATGAATATGCTGTACTTATTGATGCACTTTGCTACTATGCTGCTTATTTGCATTCTATGTGGTGGCATTACTAAAAATGTTGATGTGTTCACTCATGGTAATTTGTGTAGTGATGAAGCGTGTGTAGTGATGAAGCGTGTGTAGTTATTGAAGCGCGTGTAGTGATGTGTGTAGTGAAAGCGTAGTGATGAAGCGTGTAGTGTAGTAGTGATGAAGCCGTGTAGTGATGAAGTGTAGTGATGAAGTGTGTAGTGATGAAGCGTGTGTAGTTAGAGTAGTCATGAAGAAGTATAAGCGTGTAGTGATGATGTAGTGATGGCGTGATGTAGTGATGAAGCGTGTAGTAGTGAAGGCGATGAAGCGTGTGTAGTTAGATGAAGCGTGTGTAGTGATGAAAGTGTAGTGATGAAGCTGTGTAGTGATGAAAGTAGTGATGAAGCGTGTAGTGATGAAGCGTGTAGTGATGAAGCGTGTGTAGTATGAGCGTGTAGTGAAGTGATGAAGCTGTGTAGTGATGAAGCGTGTGTATGATGCGGATGTAGTGATGAAGCGTGTAGTGAATGTGCGGTGAGTGAAGCGTGATGTAGTGATGAAGCGTGTGTAGTGATGAAGTGTAGTAGATGAAGCGGTGTGTATGAAGCAGTGATAGTGAGTGTAGTGATAGTTAGATGAAGCGTGTGAAGTAGATGAAGCGTGTAGTGATGTAATGCGTGTGTAGTTAGATGAAGCGTAGTCGTAGTGATGAGCATAGTGATGAAGCGTGTAGTGATGAAGTGTAGTTAGATAAGAAGCCGGTAGTGATGAAGCTGTAGTGATGAAAGTGTAGATGAAGTGTGTGTGTAGTAGTGATGGCGTGTAGTGATGAAGTAGTGAAATGTAGTGATGAAGCGTGTGTAGTTAGATGAAGCGTGTGTAGTTTAATGCTCTGCTGCCTCCTATAGGCTCCTCCTAGTGTTGTTTCTTTGTATGCAGACGATACACTTAACATCACATTCACTCTGGAACAATAAAACTATTCCAGTTATCAGTTGTATATGATGATGTTTTCTGATATACTACAACTTTTCAGTGTCTCTTTTCTTTATTTGCTCTACATTTGATAATAATGTTGGATATCATTTTCATCTCAAACATATTAAAAATCACACAATGTCATTTAAAGTGCAAAACGAACGAGTCAAACCAATTACAAATCACATCATGATCGTAATCTCCAACACAAATAATAATCCCGATATGACTATTTGACCACATCGTGCAGCTTTAAAACCAGGAAGTCCTCAAGAAAACATGAACTAACACAATACATCAAGTGAGGAGTAGACTCCTTTAGACCTCCAAACAAACCAGCGGAGTCGCCCCCTGGTGGACCTTTAGGACAGCAAAGGTTTTAAGCACTTCCTATGAAGACCACAGTTCTGCTCAAGGACTTAAATAAACCATATCTAGTGTAACCAGTGAGTGTCGGGACATTTGACTTGTCCAACATATTTACCACCAGACTGCCCCTCAACTCTCACACATAAACACATCTCAGGCAGACCATAATAAGGCCGACCCTGCGAGCCGAACAACAGGAAGCAGAGCTGTTGTTCTCGTCTGTGGCCTCCAGGACGCGGCTGCATAATCCAGACTCTGTGTTCCTGCTAATCCAGGCACATTAGACTGGACCAGACTCTAAAGTGAGTCACTGGAGCATGGAGGACACACACACACACGTACGACATTCATGACTTGAGGGGACATTGCATTGACTTACATTCATTTCCTGGAGACTTACTCTAACCTTAACAATTACTACTGGCCTAATCCTAATCCTAATCCTGACCCTAACCTTAAAACATATCTTCACCATAAAATGGAGTCATTTACATTATGGGGACTTCATTTTTGTCCCCACAAGGAAGACAAGTCCCCATAATGTGACTGTGTAAACAGGTTTATGTCCCCACAACATTAGTAATACATGGGCACACACACACACACACACACACACATACTCCTGGTATGATTTCTGTGCCACGTGGGCTCTCTCCGACGTTAATGCACTCACATCTCACAGCCTAATGTCCTACACTTACGTACTCAGAGTGAATGCTTCTGCGTCTCGATGCTGCTGCAACGAGACATTTGAGCCGCTGACTTGTTTGGTCATAGAAATCTTCTAAGAGCTAATATTGATCTGCGTATGACCGCGGCAGACTCAACAGCACCAGGCTGTTATCGTCTGGCTAAATGTACAAGGGTGTGGCTGCATGAGCTCATTTAGACTCATTTCTGATCCTCGTGTTCACACACACTCACACACTCACACACACGCGCCCCTTATGAGAGGCTGAATCTTCGCCCCATAAAATGAACAACATGAAACCAAGCAGATTGCACACTGCCTCGTCACCGATGCTGGCTTCACGAGAGTGATAATAATGTTAGTTGTGGTTAATGTACGGGAATATGAAACATCCTGTTTACTTTTCAGAATAAAAGATCACCACATCCTATTACACTCAACTGCGTCGAGCTCATTTACAGTTTATTTCTGCGTCAGAAAAGTCTCGAGACTCCAGCCGTGTGGACGCGAGCGTGAGACGTCAGCAGTGGATTTACCTGGCAACAAGAAATACTATTTTCTGATTGGCTGATAGGTTGCTCATTCACAACAGAGCTATGGATGAACTACACAGAGCAATCTGCGTTCACATCATCCACTCATAGATGACACAGTTATGTGAGTGTGTGAACTTATTGAAACAATGCTAAAACCTTTATGAAGGTAATATGAGTTTTGATAAGTTTAATGTAGCTACACAACATGCTAACCAATAAAGCATCGTGGTGGTAACATTAGCTTTTGTTGTGGTGAGTATAGCTAACCAATGTTCAGTTAACTTAGTAACATTAGTTACTTTAGATTTCTCTACATGAACAACAATAGAGACACGCTGTCAAACAGACGAGTAAAGGGAGAAAATCAAAGTTCACCCTTGAGGACATTTAGGTCTGAAATCCTCTTGGAGAGAAAGCGGCACGAGGGCAACAAGTGAACCAAAGACCAGGATTTATCTTTGTAAAGTGGTGATTTCAAAATCATCAGCTGCTCCCGACTGACCTTTAAAGCTGGGGTCAGCAAGTGAGGGACACCAACACATTCTCGTCAAAGCTCCGCCCCCACAACTAAAGCTACTAACATTCATTTATCTGTTTCCCTGAGTCATTAAAACAGCAACAACATCAGTTCTCACCGATTATGACGTTGTGGTTTGCATCTTTTATTTTGTTGACTCTTTCAATCGATTTGATTGAGTACATAATAAATGATATATACTGTATAGTTTTAGATATATTAGGGATTGCTACAGACATTAAGGCTAATAGCTAGGCTAACATTGATTCTATGGGATGGAAGAGGAGGCGTGTCGTACATTTGTGTCTGAAATGAGGCAAAAATAGAGCGGACGAAGAGGAAATTAGCATGTTCACCTCGTCTTATGATAACAACCTGTGTGATAATAATGTTAATGTTAATAATTTCCCTGAGGCGATTAATAAAGTATAAGATTTACATTTAGATTTAGGAGCGAATGCTATTTCAACACGCTAAAGTAGCCTTTAATGTAAATGTGTGTTCCTTTGTAAAGCTCTCACTCCCCCACACCAAAGTCTACAGAGGAAATCAGTGACTTGACATCACGGCACGTAGGAGTTGTTGATCCATCACTCAGAATGTGAACTCCTTTCTTCAGACACACGAGGCAGCAGAGGACCAGCCGCTCCTGTGTGTGTGTGTGTGAGAGAATACAGACGTGATGAGGAATAAAACATATTTCAGAGCCAGAAATCTCTTGCAGTGTATGTGACTGTGTGTCTGAAGGAATTATCTGACATCAGTGTGTCAGCATGTTTTGGCTGCTCCCCCCTCCTCCCCCCTCCTCCCCCCTCGCTGGTCTCAGCTGGCTGTTTATGGAAATCCCCGCAGGGACCAGTGTGTAATTTGTTGCACTTGCATGGAGACCTGGACGTACACATGCCACTGCAGCACAGGCGTCTCCTGGGAGACATTAGACAGCGATGTGACGGCAGTAAACATTTCAGCTGCATGAAACACACTCCAGAGACGGAGCGCGACGAGACGCAGTCACACAAACGCTCACGTGCCATGAAGAGTTTCCATGAAGCAACAGGTACGAGGTTTCGGCCTCGCTGCCACAGCAACATGCCGTCTTTGTCATGGACATTTCCCTGGTAATTGAGGTGAGGGGTTCAGTGGTCGCAGGAACACGCGAGGCCAGAGCCTGACGAGCAGAACGCCCAGCGCTCGGGTTAATGCAGGTCACATTATCAACAGCACAAAGACTAATTGTCCGCCTCACGACCATTTCTCATTCTCCTGGAAGAGAATGGAGGTCAAGCTGCGGCAGTTTGGTCCAGTCCATCACTCACACACACACACGCACTTAAAAACTCGGGCTAACTTCACAAACATGGGCTTCTATGAAAGGCAGAGACTAATGATTACTTACTTTACCAGTTAATCGACTTGTTTGATTCAAAATGTCAGAAATTATTGTGAGGGGAGACAGGTCCATGCGGGTGAGGTGAGACAGGTTCAGAAGCTTCACAGAACAAAAAAAAACATTTTTTATCACTGACAACAAAGAACATGTTTCCTCTTAAATATCAAAACGTGTGCCATGACTTTTCTAAGCGTTTTAAGTAACCATGGCGACAAAAATCGCAAAAAACTGTGAAGAATTTCCACATACACATGAATGTGAAACAGAGGGGCTTGTGAATCTCTCCCTCTCTCCTTTAAAACTTGGTGTTTTAAAGGGTGATTCCACCAAAATACCACTCTGTCTAAATACTTTTAATCCTCATTTTCAGATTTTATAATGCAGGTGTTAGGGGGGAGACAGGGAGTGGGAGGAGCTTATGAATTATTCTCTTTTAAAGGGTGATTCCACCAAAGTACCACTCATCTTTTAAAGGTTCAATCCTTTAATCCTTTACCAGCACAAGTGCTGCACCCGAGGACACATGCAGCAAGAACTGCAGGCACGGAATTGCCGATCTAGTTCACAATGTCTTCACTATATAGCTCAGTGGATGGATGGACAGTCTGATGGACTGATGGACAGTCTGATGGACTAACTGATGGACAGTTTGATGGACAGTCTGTTGGACAGTCTGATGGACGGACTGATGGACAGTCTGATGGACAGTCTGAAGGACTGATGGGTCTGAAGGAAGTCTGTTGGACTGTCTCTGGACTGGGACTGGACAGTCTGATGGACTGATGGACAGTCTGATGGACAGTCTGATGTACAGTCTGTTGGACAGTCTGGACAGGGACAGTCTGATGGACTGACTGATGGACAGTCTGATGGACTGACTGATGGACAGTCTGATGGACAGTCTGTTGGACAGTCTGAAGGACTGATGGACAGTCTGACTGATGGACAGTCTGATGTACATGTTGGACAGTCTGAAGGACTGATGTACAGTCTGTGTGGACATGAAGTCTGAAGGACTGGATGACTGACTGATGGAGTCTGGATGGTCGACTGGACAGTCTGGACAATGGACTGATGGACCTGATGGACAGTCTGATGGACTGACTGATGGACAGTCTGAAGGACTGATGGACAGTCTGTTGGACAGTCTGAAGGACTGATGGACAGTCTGATGGACAGTCTGAAGGACTGATGGACAGTCTGATGGACAGTCTGATCTGATGGACAGATGGACAGTCTCTGATGGACAGTCTATTGGACAGTCTGAAGGACTGATGGACAGTCTGTTGGACAGTCTGATGGACAGTCTGTTAGAAGATGTAAACTAAACATTAAAGCAACCATTCACTCAAACAATGAATGAATGAACTGCACATGAGCGCAGCAGAGACATGACATCATATCATCGCACAGAGCGAGTGTTCAATTACAGCTGAATTATGTTTACAGAAGAAAAACGGGGCCAAACAGCCTCGAGGGCCAAAGCTGTTTTTAATGAAATATATTGATCAAGCAGAAAATAAAAGTGCTCCAGCTCCTGTTTAACCACGCCCAGATTACAGACACGCTGACAAATCACCTGGGGGAGACGCCGGTTCCTGATTCCTGGACCCACCCCCCACCCCCCCGCCACACCCGGCACATGACACACTTACACCGGTGCTAAAAACAGCATTACACAAAGTGCTGAGCTGTGACTTCTGCTGAATCACAATTAACGACACAGTCTGTTGTGAGCTCATAAAAACACGAGTCATTTATCATGTTCTGCACATGCACAATAAACACTTTTAAACCATTTAAAAATAAAATATGAGTTTGACCAGCAGAGGGCTTACTGTAAAATGCTAACCTCAAAAACACAATTATATCTAATTTACTTTGCACTTTCCCCCCTCTTTTTATCCTGAGTCATATACTCACTCTCCCACACCAAAGTCCAGAGAGAAAAGCAGTGATTTTAGAGCACAGTGACGCAGTAGCTGCTGCTCCTCTGCTGCCCCTTGTGGTCACTTTGTTTCACTGAGGTCAATCTGAACAGAGAATTTAAATGTGAACTCAGTGATGGAGGCAACAGTGGATCAACAACCTGTGACGTCAGATTTTCTCTCTGGACTTTGGTGTGAGAGAGTGAGTGACACAAAGTTCAGTTTCCAGGCAGAAAAGTGTGTAACTGTGAGAGAAACACATGTGTGATCTTTGCAGGTCAGAAACTCGGCTGGAGCAAAAATGTGAAATGTTAAATAAATTGCTTGAATTCACCTGAAAGTAATGAATAATAAAATAAATCATTTACCTTTTTTTTTAATACTTATTTGCTTCCTCTTTACTAAGTGCATGTGTAGCAGTTTAACAAAACTAATTTCCCTGCAGGGATCAATAAAGTGATTCTGATTTAAGGGAAAACAAAGACGACAAAACCGAGAGTAAAACTCAAAGTTACAACCTCATAACACGCGCGGTTCATTTCCACGAAGCACTGTGAGGAAAATACGGTGAATTACAAAGATAATCATTCATGAAATATCACCATTTTCTTTCCTTTACCTCAGTAATGGACTACAGGTGAGCTACAGGTGAGCTTCAGCTGAGCTACAGGTGAGCTACAGGTGAGCTACAAGTGAGCTACAGGTGAGCTACAGGTGACCTTCAGCTGAGCTACAGGTGAGCTACAAGTGAGCTACAGGTGAGCTACGGACCTTCAGCTGAGCTACAGGTGAGCTACTGCTGAGCTACTGCTGAGTTACTGCTGAGCTTCAGCTGAGCTATGGGTGAGCTACAGGTGAGCTTCAGCTGAGCTACAGGTGAGCTACAGGTGACCTTCAGCTGAGCAACAGGTGAGCTACTGCTGAGCTACAGGTGAGCTACAGGTGAGCTACAGGTGAGCTAAAGCTGAGCTACGGGTGAGCTACTGCTGACTCAAATTCTGAACTTCATCTCAGAATTTTGACTTTTTTTAAACTGCAGTATGCAGGGTTCCCACACCGTGGTTAATATCAGATTCAAGGACATTTCAAGGACTTTCCAGGACCAATTCCCTCAGCTGACCCAGCTTAAGATGGAAGGGCAACTTGTAAGCGCGTCTCCGTCCATGACGTCCACACCGCGAGTAATACCTGAACATCGACTTCACTTCTTTAGGACCTGTGGGAACCCTGAGGATGTTACATTTGTTATTATTCGGCGTCTTTTCTTTAACATGATTTGTTTTTCTGCGTCCTGACTCAGGGAGCGTTTGTGTGTATACATCGGCAGAGCAGTAGAATTCACTTCTGAAACTTCTGGACACTTCTTGTGTGAACTCAAGAACTTGTGTGAGAATCTTTCAGTTAGCATCAAAACGCAAAAGTTTGAGTTTGTCCTTTGTGGGCTCCTGTAAAAACATGGTGATCCAAAATGGCCGCCTCTGTAGAGCTGAATGAGCGACAAACAACATTTCAAACTACTCTCTTATAAATGAGAACGTCATCTCGTTAAGGCAAATGTGAGATACACAAAAACTGGCCGGACAGATTGTCTATTTTGTGAGGTCACAGCGACCTTTGACCTTTGACTTTCAACCACCAAAATCCCATCACTTTTCACTGATGGTTTTCACTCGGGACATTCTCGAGATATCGAATTCACAAGAATGAACGGCCACAGCTGTTATTAATGAAATGAAGCCATTAAAGGGACAATCCCAAAAGTCTGTGTGTGTGTGTGTGTGTGTGCTGCACCCCCTCAACCATGGCATCATTTGTCATATTTATTTATATTCACCAGAAAGACAGAGAAGGTGCAGCCAGGCACCACAACAAGTCCTATTTACCCTGATCACACAGTCTGCTGCCACTGACAGATTAATCCACATCACTGCACCCAGCATTAGCCTGTCTGTCTCTCTCTCTGTGTGTGTGTCTCTCTCTATATACAGTATATATATGTGAGTGTGTGTTTATGAGTCAAAAAGTGTTTGTGTTGTCATGTTAACACATCCGAGGTTCAGCATAAATGATCTAATATACTTACGTTATTTAAAGTTCTGGAGTTCTGTCCGTTCATTAATTTACTCATTAACTGTTCAACAAACTTAAAAACTTGTAACATTTATATTAAATGAACCGTTTTTAAATGAACAAACTGTTTAGTGATGTTTCATTAGCGGCAGTAATAACAGTGTAACCTGGGGACGATACTGAAATATTAAAAATGTGGAAAACAAACTCTTTTTACACAAATGCTTCACACGTTCTGTCCTCACGCTGAAACCACGTTTAACTCCCACTTTAACTTTCCATCACTGTCGTCCAACCTCCTCCCCCTTTCCTCACCTTTCCATTCCCCGCCTGTCGCCCTTCCTCACCCCTCCTGCTCCGTGCGACCTGAGGAACAGTCGTCTCCACCTGCTTCATCATGTGTCTTAGTGTGAGAGCAGCTTCTGCTGTTCCTCCTGGGTCGATCCGATCCTCCCCTCTCCTGAACCCCACAGCTGAATGTCAGTGAGTCAGGTCTCAGGATGAGATCAGCTGTGCTGTCCATCTGTCACGGAGCATCCCGCCAGAACCACACACACACACACAGAGTATGGACGGAGCTGGAATGAGTCCTGAATCGCTCCTGATCCACAGTGGACGTCTGAACGATCATCGGATCCCACAAACACGCTGCAGGGATGTTGGATATCACTTTGTATGTGTTCAGTACTGATACTCTGCACAAACGCTCCCTCAGTCAGGCGTGATAGTGCGTCTGTCTCAGATGATCGTGAAGAACAAACAGAGGGTTGAGATCTTCATGAAGACTTCTTCTTCTTCTGCTGGGATTCCTCCCATTTTGTAAAGGTAGAAGTGAACCTCAGTAGTCGTGGCGAGCTACCCAAAACAGAGACTGTTGTTGATATCTCATGTGTCGCTGACAATAGTGTAGTTTTTTTTTATTTTTGTTTTGTTCTTTAAATCAACACAATATAATACCCTTAAAACGTACCTGATAGTTGTGTGAATTCTTTATTCTGTCGCTCACTGCATATTGCTAATACCCCTTTCTCCTATAGCGATCCAGACTTCTGAGGTAATTAGTGCACTGATAGAATAAACATATCTGTATCTCCCAGTCTATATCATCAACAGTTATAGCTGAGGTGTGTTACACTTGGCTTTACGTTGAGAATAATAACTACGTCATCAGCTGAGTCCTGTAACGACACGACTGAGTTTAGCCCCAGGAGCTCACAAGCTACGGTCTCGCTAACCTAACACACACACACTTGTGTGAAGGATGCCTTATCTGCAGGTCGGGAATTCTCTGGGGAAGTTTCATCAGATTCACCCTCTTTGTTCCTCGTGGATTAGCATGCTACACTACATGGTTGTAACATCGTTACACCGGCATGAGACGAATGAGATGTTTAATCTCCAGAGACTTTAATCCAAACCAACCAGTGTACGAAGAACTCGTCTCAGGAAACGTAAAGTGGTGCAGAGATGCGGTGAGGGTGGGGTTGAGTGAGTGAGTGAATGAGTGATGGGGTGATGGTTGAATTGTGAGTCCAGTCCAGTCTTCTCTTCAGTTCCCAGTGGAAACCAGTTAAAAGCCTTCAAGGCTGCTGGATGTGAGATGAGATGAGTGTGTGTTTGTGTGTGTGTGTGTGTGTGTGTGTGGGGGGGGGGCATTGCAGCGTTACTACCCACAATACAAATGAAGATTCATTCATTCATTCATTGTCTACCTACTTCATCCTCCACATGAGGGAGCCAATCCAAGCTGACAGGATGAAAGGGTGAATCTATGTTTAATTCAACAAACCCACGCAGCACATGCAAACGGGCAACAGCGCTAACCTCGTCCAGAACTGTGCAACAGTGACGTGCATGAAAACGCTGCAACAACATGCTCAGAGACACGAGAACACTTCAGCGTGTTCGACCTCATCGGGAAGTTTCAGGAGTCAATTGTACTGCTCTGCTGCTGTATACACACAAACTCCACACGGCCTGTTTTCACATGAAGGACGCAGCAAACATATAATCAATGACTCAAACTGAAGTCTGGACAAGCGTTACAATGTCATTCTATAAAGGTTTGGTTTTAACCTGCAGGGGAACAGTGAGTTTACAGGGAATAAACAAATATTCTGAATAAAAATAGCCAAAAACACTGTACTACAGTAATGATGTTAAATTGAAATTCTAAAAATGATGTATAATCTACAGGAGACCAGTGAATAGTGGTTTTAAACATCAAACATTATTAAACCAGATGTCGAGGATTGTCTGTGTTGTAATTTGCAGACGCTCCCTGCTCGCTCGTCATGTAACGAGGTTACAGCTGATGAACGCGTGGTCAGGTGATGTTGTTTTCTGACAGATGTCACCTGCAGAGCTCCGTGAGCCACTTTATCAGCCAAAAACCATTTCATTAAGTCTTCTCATTTCTCTCCACAGTCTCCTCATTCATCCGTTCTCATTCCTTCTGGGAAATCACTGCTGATCCCTTTCTTCATTACATCCCCACACCTCCCCCGTGTGTCCATGCAGCTTATCCTTCAGAGGCAAACTGTACAATCCACAATCAATCACACAGTTCTCCATCAACAGATCAATCCCACACACCTGATCCTAACCCCCACTCACATGACCAAAGTATTCATGTGTTCATTCTCTCCGTCTCTCACATCACTTCACGTCTGCTGTTCAACGTGAGAGGAAAATCAAACAGGAGCAGATTTTTTAGACCGCGCTGATTCTGGGTTTCCTTCACTCTGCTGTGAGCCGCGGGGGGACAGTGTGTGTGTGTGGGGCTCTCCACCAATGACAGCAGCACATTCACATCAGCTGATGTAGAATCTGCCAGGACTTAAAGCTGCAGTGTGCGACTTTTACATCCAAACAAATGTGCGTTACATGAAACCGTCGTCACAGGTGTTTGGATCTCGTGTCACCCGGCGACATTCCCGCGCTGATGAACCCTCTCAGGATCATCACGAGGATTTATTTAGGTTTCACGGCTGTTCACAGTCCTGAGCCGCTGACGTCACAGACGCGTGGCGGTGAAGACCTGAGCTTCTACTGTTTATCCTCCACATGAGGGCCACAGGGGGCGCTGTGCTAATCTCCGCTGTACCGAGTTTCTGCCGGAGAAAAACGTTGTTACTCAAACACTGTGTCGAGTGAAATAATGAAGGCCAGGTTTCTCCATGTGGACGTAAAAACCAGCCAGAACACGGTTTGAACGCTTCCTTGCAGAAATCAGTTGAAAACATCAAAACAATCACAAAAAAAAAAAAAGTCTGTTCAAACTTTCCAGGCAGAAAGTGTTCAAGTGGAAAACGGAGTGTGACGACTGCAGATGTTTGATTTAAAGTGAGACGGAGGACGACGGAGGACGACGGAGGACATCTGTGCGCGTGTCAGACATCTCGTCCGTATGTCCGTCACATGGACCCTGAGGGCTGCAGCGCTGTCAATCGTCCCGTCCAACTCACAGGACGAGAGAAGCTCAGTGATTCATCGCGTCTCTGCTTCACTCCGCTCGTCTTCTCGTCGCCGTCAAAGTTCATCCGCGAGTTTACGGGAGCGCTTGTGCTCAAATATTTTTAAGATAACAAATCCACAAAAGTCTAATGAGGCCTGAACATGATGATGTCACCGTGACCTTTCACTGAGAGGTCAACTGAGCGTTTGTACCAATTATGACAGAATTCCCTGGAATTGTTCTTAAAGTTTTCGTGATGACAAAAATTTGTTTGTTTTATTGCGATCATCAAAGCGTTTGAGGAGGAGGAGTTATGCAAATGAGACGTCAGTGCATTTTCTTAGATACATAATGTGAGAAGAGGAAAATGTCAGCTTTTGCATTAAAGGGACTTTAAAGAAAATCCCTCAACAGCTTCAAACTGTATAAACTTGAGTGCTTATTGGATTTAACCATACCAGGTGATGTGTATTTGTGTTATGAGGGAGGGTGTGGCCTAACACTCAAGGTGTGCATAATTATTAGGCAGCTTCTCTTCATCAGGCAAAATGGGCCAAAAAACTCTGAAACTCTTTGAAATTGCTAAGATATTGGGGGCGTGACCACAGAACCATCAAACGTTTGATTGCAAATAGCCGACAGGGTCACAAGAAACGTATTGAGAGTACCAGGAACCCGTTGTCCTCCAGTCCTGTCATATTCCACAACTGCAGGTGTTCAGTGCTTAGAGACTCGGCCAAGGTAAGGAAGGCTGCACTAAACACACACGTTCAAACGTCCACACTGGGCCAAGAAATATCTGAAGGTCTTATGGACTGATGAGATGAGAGGGACTCTTGACGGACCACATGGACGGGCCCGTCGCTGGATCATTAACAGACACAGAGCTCCATGTCGATTCAGACGCCAGCAAGGTGCCAGTTTTGGCCCTCCAGCCACTAGTTGATGATCACTTTTCTAAATGAATGGGAACGTAAATGGATAGTCCCGCCTCTTGAAGCATAAGCAGCAGAAAATGAAGACATTTTTTTTAGATTTGTCACAGCTGTTTTTTTTAATCTTATCCTTCAATCCCACGACTACACTTGTTTCTCATCCACTTGTCTTCTCACTTATTCTGTCTTTTCAACCCTGATACTGAAAATAGCTTATTCCTCCTCCTCCTCCTCCCGCTGCATCGAGACAAGGAGGTCAAGGAGGTCAAAGTCAGCCCCTCATCAATCTGGAGGATTCTGTCAGCCTGTTGCCAGCAGCCACTCCTCTGCTCCCCTCACACACACACACACACACACACACACACACACACACACACCATCATAGCTCTGCTCAGTAGCTCTGCTCCTGTGACCCTCAGATACCTGGAGACAGACGGAGTGATTTCACAGCCTCGTCCTGCGCTTCATATTTTCTCACCGTCGAAAAGATAAGTGAGTGAATGACTGAATGAATGAATGAATGAATGAATGATGGGTGGGCTGAACGTTTGAAAACCATAAAAACTCCATGTTGTCCATCACATTCATTTCTTCATATTTGACCACGAGCACCAAACAAAAAAAATTTGATTGAAGAAAAACAAAAGCTCAAAGAAAAATCTGGAGGAAAATTTATTGTAAGAAATTACAAACAAGTCAAAAATGATATTTTTTTCACATGCGAGCCTGTGCTTTAGCAAGTTGCACTTTAGTAAGTCGCGCTTTAGTGAGTCACGTTTTAGTAAGTCGCGCTTTAGTAAGTCATACTTTAGTAAGTCGCGTTTTAGTAAGTCTCGCTTTACTAAGTCGCACTTTAATAGGTCGCGCTTCAGTAAGTCGCGCTTTAGTAGGTCGCACTTTAGTAAGTCACGTTTTAGTGAGTCGCGTTTTAGTAAGTCACGCTTTAATAAGTCGCACTTTAGTAAGTTGCGTTTTAGTAAGTCACACTTTAGTAAGTCATGCTTTAGTAGTTTGCACGTTAGTAAGTCACGCTTTAGTAAGTCGCACTTTAGTAAGTTGTGTTTTAGTAAATCACCCTTTAGTAAGTAAGAGTTGGATACACAGGGTACAATAATGGAACCCTAAGAGTGACATATAAATCCAATAAATTATTACGTCATTGGCAAAAAGTTATTACGTTATTGGCTCAACAACTTTATTACATTATTGGCAATTTATTACGTTATTGTTTTTATTACATTTAAATTATTACGTTATTGGCCATTGTTACATTATTGGCCGTTATTACGTTATCGGTTGCTACAGTCGCGCTTTAGTAAGTCACGTTTTAGTAAGTCGCGCTTTAGTATGTGACTCAGTACTCTAACCTCCAGGGCTCCGTAGTTCCCATTGTTTGAACAGATGCGAGTTTCCTGCCATTTCACTGATCGTAATTGTTCACATCTTCGGCCATTGTTGTCTGTTTTGATTCAATGAAGCATTTGGACCTGGAAATTATGGATGCACAAGCCTCTGGTTACAATCCAAGTTCTCCAAATATTTATATACAGTATATGATAATGGACTTCAATGCTATAATGAAATTATAGAACAAAGCTTCCTTTGATACCTCTAAGGCTACTGTGTACATGAGTGTATTATTTATTGCAAGTGCTTGCCTTCTCCTCCTCCTTCTCCTTCTCCTTCTTCTACTCCTGCCTGCTCTCCATCCTCTGGGCTGATGAATAATAGATGACGGCCAGTACAGTAAGAATCAGACACAGTGCAATGATAGATGAATGTTTCATGCTGCTGTCGCTCATTTATATGAATGTTGAGGGTAAAGAAACGATGGCGCTCCATCGCTCCTCTGCATCTTTCATGTGCATCAACTCTTCCTCCACCACATCGTTCTTTTGCCTTTTGTCCTTCAATCTCATTTCCCTGCAGCAGCAGCCACGTCTTCATATTAATAACCAGGAGATATGAACGTGTGCAGGTGTGGAAATATTGGAAAAATAAACTTTAGTTACAGACTCACACAAACTTTAGCTACAGACTCACACAAACTTCAGGTTCGCTCACACAAACTTTAGCTACAGACTCACACAAACTTCAGGTTCACTCACACAAACTTCAGGTTCACTCACACAAACTTTGGCTACAGACTACAGTTCACTCACACAAAGACTTTCAGGTTCACTCACAAACTTCAGCTACAGACTCACACAAACTTCAGGTTCACTCACAAAACTTTACAGACTCACACAAACTTCAGGTTCACTCCACCACAAACTTTAGCTACAGACTCACACAAACCTCAGGTTCACTCACACAAACTTCAGCTACAGACTCACACACACCACAGCTACAGACTCACACAAACTTCAGCTACAGGGCACTCACACAAACTTCAGCTACAGACTCACACAACACAACAGCTTCAGCAGACTCACAAACTTCAGATTCACTCACACAAACTTCAGCTACAGACTCACACAAACCTCAGCTACAGACTCACAAACCTCAGCTACAGACTCACACAAACTTCAGGTTCACTCACACAAACCTCAGCTACAGACTCACACAAACTTCATGTTCACTCACACAAACCTCAGCTACAGACTCACACAAACTCAAGTTCACTCACACAAACCTCAGCTACAGACTCACACTACAGCTACAGACTCACAAACTTCATGTTCACTCACAAACCTCAGCTACAGACTCACAAACCTCAGCTACAGACTCACAACACAACACCAGGCTCACTCACAAACTTCAGACTCACAAAAACAAACTTCAGCTACAGACTCACACAAACTTCAGGTTCACTCACACTACACACTTTCACTCACACAAACTTTAGCTACAGACTCACACAAACTACTCCTCTACAGACACAAACTCAGGTTCACTCACACAAACACTCACACTCACTCTTCAGCTACAGACTCCACACAAACTTCAGGTTCACTCACACAAACTTCACTCACACTACAGCTACAGACTCACACAAACTTCAGTTCACTCACACAAACTTCAGCTACAAACTCACAATCACTACAGACTCACAAACCTCAGCACAGACTCACACACAAACCTCAGCTACAGACTCACACAAAACTTCAGGTTCATCACTCACACAAACCTCAGCTACAGACTCACACAAAATTCAAGTTCACTCACACAAACCTCAGCTACAGACTCACACAGAGCTACAGACTCACACAAACCTCAGCTACAGACTCACACAAACCTCAAAGTTCACTCACACAAACCTCAGCCAGACTCACAAGAGCTACAGACTCACACAAGCGCCAGGTTCACTCACACAAACTTTAGCACAGACTCACAAACTTCAGGTTCACTCACACAAACTTCATTCACACAAACTTCAGCTACAGACTCACACAAACTTCAGGTTCACTCACACAAATCTTCAGATCTTCAGATTCACTCACACAAACTTTAGCTACAGACTCACACAAACTTCAGGTTCACCCACACAAACTTTAGCTACAGACTCACAAACTTCAACTTCAGCTACAGACTCACACAAACTTCAACACTTCACTTCACTCACACAAACTTCAGATTCACTTCAGATTCACTCACACAAACTTTAGCTACAGACTCACACAAACTTCAGGTTCACCCACACAACTTTAGCTACAGACTCACACAGCTTCAGGTTCACTCCACACAAACTTCAGGTTCACTCACAAACTTCAGCTACAGACTCACACAAACTTCAGCTACAGACTCACACACTTCAGGTTCCTCACAGATTCTCACACACACTTCAGATTCACTCACACAAACTTTAGCTACAGACTCACACAAACTTCAGGTTCACCCACACAAACTTTAGCCACAGACTACAAACTTCAGGTTCACCCACAAACTTCACTACAGACTCACAACTTCAGCTCACACAAAATTCAGGTTCACTCTACACAAACTTCAGATTCACTCACAAACTGGTTCACTCACAAACTTTAGCTACAGACTCACACAAACTTCAGGTTCACTCACACAAACTTCAGCTACAGACTCACACTCCAGCTACACTCACAACTTCAGGTTCACTCACACAAACTTCAGCAGCTACAGACTCACACAAACTTCAGCTACACTCACACAAACTTCAGGTTCACTCACACAAACTTCAGATTCACTCACACAAACTTTAGCTACAGACTCAAACTTCAGGTTCACTCACACAAACTTCAGCTACAGACTCACACAAACCAGCTACACTCACACAAACTTCAGGTTCACTCACACAAACTTCAGCTACAGACTCACACAAACTTTAGCTACAGACTCACACAAACTTCAGCTACAGACTCACACAAACTTCAGCTCACACAAACCTCAGCTACAGACTCACCTCAACACAAACCTTCAGCTACAGACTACAGACTCACACAAACTTCAGCTACAGACTCACACAAACGTCAGCTACAGACTCACACAAACTTCACCACAAACCTCAGCTACAGTCACACAAACTTCAGCTACAGACTCACACAAACTTCAGCTACAGACTCACACAAACTTCAGCAGCAACAGAATCATCAGCAGCACTGATATCTGATCACATGATTTTGAGTGATTTTCATCGCTGTTAGTGAACGTCCTTAATGTGTAATAATGGATTAATAATGATTAATAATTGATAGTGAATGGATTAATAATGATTAATAATGGATAGTTAATGGATTAATAATGATTTAATGGATAAATAATGTATTAATAATGGATAATAAATGTATTAATAATGCATTAATAAGGTAATAATGTTCAAGTGGATCAGGACTGGTCGTCAAAACCTGGTCCTAATGAGGCAAAACCTTATATTGTGACAAAGGTTAGCGATAAGGGTGTGTGTGTGTGTGTGTGCTATAATTATGTTCTCTGTATATAATTCTCATTTACAGCCTTAGGTTACCACGGAAACACAAACATCCCCACGGCAGACGACACGTTTAAAAATACGACAGTTTAAAAAAAACTATCACACTTCTGTCATATGTGTGTGTGTGTGTGTGTTTGTGTTTGGAGGAGACAGAAGAGAGATTTGTTGAGAGAGGTGAGATAAGAGGAGGAGTGGGAGGGGCCTGTGATGGGAGTGTGAATGGTTTCTATTTTTAGCTCACATGTGTGATTTATGCCAAAAGGTGTACAGAACCACAGACATACAGAACCACAGACACATAGAACCACAGACACACAGAACCACAGACATACAGAACCACAGACACAGACACACAGAACCACAGACACACAGAACCACAGACACACAAGACACACAGAACCACAGAAACACAGAACCACAGACACACAGAACCACAGAACCACAGACACACAGAACCACACACACAGAACCACATACACACAAGACACACAGAACCACAGAACTAGACACACAGAACCACATACACACAAAACCACAGATAAACACAACCACAGACACACAGAACCACAGACACACAGAACAACAGACACACAAAACCACAGAACCACAGACACACAAAACCACACACAGAACCACAGACACACAGAACCACAGATAAACACAACCACAGACACACAGAACCACAGACACACAGAACCACAGACATAGAACAACAGACACACAAAAACACAGACACACAAAACCACAGATAAACAGAACCACAGACACACAGAACAACAGACACACAGAACCACAGACCCACATACACACAGAACTCTCTGGCACACAAAACCACGGATAAACACAACCACAGACACAGAACCACAGACACACACAACCACAGACACACAGAACAACATACACACCAAACCACAGACACACATAACTCTCTGGCACACAAAATGTCAGATAAACACAACCACAGACACACAGAACCACAGACAAACAGAACCACAGACACACAGAACAACAGACACACAGATCCCCAGACACACATAACTCTCTGGCACACAAAACCAAAGAACACAAACAGACACACAGAACCACAGACACACAGAACCAAAGACACACAGAACCACAGAACTCTCTGGCACACGCTAACATCTCTGTTGACAAATCTACGATATGTAAAACATTGAACAAGAGGAAAACACTTGCTGCATGTTAGAAGTCTACAAAAAACACCTGGATGTTCTCCAGCACGACAAAATATTCTGTGGACAGATGAAACCAAATTTGAATTTTTAGGAAGGAACACACACACGATGCTATGGGTGGAGAAAAAAGGCACAGCACACTAACATCACAACCTCATCTCCACTGTGAAGTGTGGTGGAGGGGCATCATGGCCTCAGGGCCGGGACACATCGTCATCGCCAACAGAAACATTCATTCCCAAGTTTATGGAGACATTTTGTCCATCAACTGAAGCTCCACAGAGGACGGGTGATGCAAAAGGACAACGACCCAAAGCACAGAAGTAGATCAACAACAGAAGAAAATCCACCTTCTGGAGTGATCCAATCAGAGTCCTGACCTCAAGAGAGCGATTCACACCAGACATCCCAAGAATCTTGCTGAAGTGAAACAGCTTTTTAGAGAGGAATGGTCCAAACTTCCTCCTCCTGTTCAATCAGTTATTAGGGTTCCACCCTGCACTGTGAATGTTTACATTGTGTGTACAATAAAAACATGTAAACATATCATTGTTTGTGAGACTGTGTTTGTCTATTGTTGTGACTTAGATGAAGATTAGACCAATTTATGCAAAAATTCAGGTCATTCCAAAGGCTTTACATACTTTCTTTGCAACTTAACCCAAAAACCAGGTTTTAACCCTGAAAAAGCACTTGGGGCCCTGACAAAATGTGAGGTTTCTATGTTTATTTGTCTGATCACAAACACGGGCATCAAAGACGTATGAAGAAACATCTTCATCTTCAGTGAAAGCTCCAAAACATCCCAACATGAACAGATGATCTGAGTAAACAAAGAAAAGTTGAAAAGCTCTTAGTCTGTGATGATGCAGAGACGACGTCTCTTATTGGATTATATGCTTATCACATTCATCAGGCCATTTTGTGACTGACCTCCACTTACTGAAGCATTTATCTGATCAGCCTCTCAGAAATGTCCTGATGAATTGCTCTGTCCTCTGACTTTGGCCCAATCGTGATTGCATCCGTCTCCACTGGAGAAGACGGTCTCCTCGTCTACACTCTGTCTCCACTTCAATGAATAATTCCCGGACCAAACACAGCAGCAGCAGCAGCAGCAGCAGCAGCAGCAGCAGGAGCAGCAGCAGCAGCAGCAGCAGCAGTACCTTCATCAGCAGCAGCAGCAGGAGCAGCTGTGGGCCTGACCCAGTGTTTGGGAACCACCACGACATCAGTTTACTCTTCACGACGCATTTTAGTTTTAAATATTCAAAATTCACATGAAAAAGCCACAAAAATGACTGTGACCAGCAGAACTTTCACAGAATCACTGCAGTCATGTTTGCTTCATTTATTCAGGCGGAGGCTGCGTGAACATTAGCAGACAATCAAGACCAAAGAAAAACTAAAATAGCCCAAAACAACGACAAAAACCACACGAGAGAGAGAGCAGGTGAGGAAAGGTCGACACTCGTGATGAGGTCATGATGTGGTCATGATGTGGTCATGATGTGGTCATGATGAGGTGAGGTCATGATGGTCTCATGATGAGGTCATGAGGTCATGATGTGGTCATGATGAGGTCATGAGGTGATGAGGTCATGATGGTATGTGGTCAGCGATGAGGTTCATGATTCATGATGGTGATGATGATGGTCGATGATGATGTCATGGTGATGAGGTCATGATGTGGTCATGATGATGAGATGTGATGAGGTCATGATGTGATCATGATGAGGTCATGATGAGTGGTGATGTGCCATGATGGTCATGATGAGGTGATGTGATCATGATGAGGATGATGGTCATGATGAGTGATGTGGTCATGATGTCATGATGAGTCATGATCATGATGAATCCATGATGCGATCGTGAGGTCATGAGTGATGTGGTCATGATGTGATGAGGTCATGATGAGGTCACGATGAGGTCATGATGTGGTCATGATGAGGTTGTGATGAGGTCATGATGTGGTCATGATGTAGTCATGATGAGGTGGGGTGGCTCAGCGGTTAAGACCGGTACCCTATGTGCGAAAAACATCACGGTCGCAATGGTCGCAAGTTCGACTCCACCCCGGGCTGATTGTACTCAATTCCATTGTAAGTCACTTTGGATAAAAGCGTCTGCTAAATGACATGTAATGTAACAATGAGGTCATGATGTGACCATGGTGGGTCAGTGGGAAACTGATCGATCATCTGCTCCTGGTGGGGAATGAGACTTTAGTCTGGAGTCTGGAGGTGAGGTTCATGAGTGTGGGAGCCTTAGATTGGCAATGGGAGCGGTAATGTATTCGTTCTACACTGATGCACTGATGTCAGGAGCTGAGCCAAAAGGCAAAGCTCTGGATCTACTGGTCGATTTTTGCTCCTACTCTCACGTATGTTCATGAGCGACAGGATTGCAGGAACGAGCGGCTGAAATGGATTTTCTCAGAAGGTTGGCTGGGGTCTGGGAGCTGAGCCGCTTTTGTGTGGAAAAGTTCTCCTCGCTGGCCTGGGAGAACCTGAGGGTCCATCAGAGTTAGACGATGTGTCGATGGACAGGGAAGTCTGTGGTCTGTCAGCTGCTGCACCAACCACCTGATCTCTGATAAGCAGTTGATGATGGATGGAAGCTCAGCTGTCTCTGAGTGAGGTTTGAATAGCTGGGCCTGAAATGAGCTTCATCTGTTTGTGAAGTTCTTCTTCAAGAAGAAAATAAAATAAGCTTCACTCTTCGCTCTTTATAAATTCAGAGGTGAAGAAAAATGTGTGATTCACAATCTTCCTGCTGCTAATTATAGCAGCAGTGGCATCAACGGCATCTGTTTAAAACCCACAGCTCCTCCGCCGCTCGGAAATAACGTCCTCTCTCTCTCTCCCTCTCTCTCTCTCCTCCCCCCCCTCTCTCTCAGAGCTCGTGGATCCAGAGGTTAAAGCAGCCGAGGGGAACGATCGTCTCACTCCACCTGGACTCAGAACATTCATTATGGTCCAAAGCACTCGACCACAGCATTCATCACTGCAGTCTGATCTATATCTGACAATTAGGCTGCTGCTGCTATCATCACCGCCCAACCATGATTAGCCACACTGGAAACCTGAGGTGTATTTAAATTCCTGAGGAAGGATCTGGTGTTTTAGTCACGTAAGACGACTCACTCACTCACTCACTCACTCTGACAGAGCGGAGGTTTAGGCCTTGTACGTAACTCATGACGTCATGTGATCCGCGGCCCATGATTAGATGTAAAGATATTCTTTTATTAAATGTAAATATGAAAATATAGATATTATATTAATGTTATAAATGACACTGTATGTATAGTAAAAACTTTCCAGAAAGTAATAAAACAATCTTCAGGAACTGAAGTTTGTGGTTATGGTTAAGGTTAGTAATGAACTGCTTATGGATAAGGTTAGTAATTATCTGGTTATGGATCAGGTTAGTAATTAACTGGTTATGGGTAAGATTAGTAATTAACTGGTTATGGGTAAGATTAGTAATTAACTAGTTATGGTAAGGTTAGTAAATAACTGGCTATGGATACGGTTAGTAATTAACTGGTTATGGATAAGGTTAGTAATTATCTGGTTATGGGTAAGGTTAGTAATTAACTGGTTATGGGTAAGGTTAGTAATTATCTGGTTATGGATAAGGTTAGTAATTATCTGGTTAGGTTAGTAATTAACTAAGGTTAGTTAATTGGAATAAGGTTAGTAATTATCT
Organism: Solea senegalensis; assembly: GCF_019176455.1. Lineage (NCBI taxonomy): Eukaryota > Metazoa > Chordata > Actinopteri > Pleuronectiformes > Soleidae > Solea > Solea senegalensis. The sequence continues at coordinate 13,901,604 of NC_058036.1, forward strand.
GGTTATGGGTAAGGTTAGTAATTAACTGGTTAGGGTAAGTAATTAACTAGTTATGTGTAAGGTTAGGAATTAAGGTTAGTAATTGTCTGGTTATGGGTAAGGTTAGTAATTAACTGGTTATTGGTAAGGTTAGTAATGAACTGGTTATGGTTACGATTAGTAATTATGTGGCTATGGGTAAGATTAGTTATTAACTGTTTATGGGTTAGGGTAAGTAATTAACTAGTTATGGTAAGGTTAGTAAATAACTGGCTATGGATAAGGTTAGTAATTAACTGGTTATGGATAAGGTTAGTAATTATCTGGTTATGGGTAAGGTTAGTAATTAACTGGTTATAGGTAAGGTTAGTAATTATCTGGTTATGGATAAGGTTAGTAATTATCTGGTTATGGGTAAGATTAGTTATTATCTGGTAGGGTTTGTTTAGTCTGAACAAATGAATGGGAGTCAATGCAGTCCTCAAAAGGACAGCTGCTGTGTGTGTGTGCATGCATGCATGTGTGTGTAATCAGGATGAAGAAGAATGGGAGCATAAACTTCATATTTATTACTCATCTTATCATTCACAGGCTAATGTAGTTAGTGTTATTATTATATAAAGGGTAATATTACCTAATTGTATTATTTTGTCCCTCAGGGAGAGACGAGAGAGACATTTCAGACATATTAGACCGGAGTGAGAATAAAAGATTCCTCCTCCATCTTTGCTTTCAGTGACAGCAGCAGCCGTTCTTTAATGTAACTTTGTTATCTTTTAAATATATTTTAACATCTTAATATATATCTGTATATAGCTATATATACTGTGTATATATATATATGTATATATAAATAAATATATATGTATACATATATATAAATAAATATATATGTATACATATATATACACATATATATGTATATATATATATGTGTGTATATATATATATACATATACACACACACATACATATATGTATATATAGAGGGTTGCAGGAGGGTTAATGTAATCACATATATACATACGCATATATGCAGTGGTGGGCTGTCAGACAATATCAAAAAAGTCTTTTTTCTTATTATTTTTTATTATTCCTATTGTATATGTGTATATGTGTATGTATATATATATATATATATATATATATATAGATATATAGATAGATAGATAGATAGATAGATACACATATATATAATGTTTTTTTTGACTAAAAAGAAAAACAATCTTTGCATTCAAGTTCTGCACTCGAGAAAAATGATCTGATTTTAAGAGAAATCATTAAACCACGTCTGAATAAACTATTACATCTGACTTTAAGCTTTAATTACCAGTAACAAGCTAAAACAGCTGCTCCTGCTGTGAGTTACATACACACACTGGTGCGCGCGTGTGTGTGTGTGTGTGTAAGACATTTGAAAGGATACATTCTTACAATCAGAACACTCAAGTAAAGGAAGTATATGTTTTTTTGTTTTAAGTCAAACTTTCTTAAAGTCTGAATTTACGGAACGCAATTCTTTTTTCTTGCATCAAAGAAATTCAAATTTAAACTGAAGCTTGAGGCAGATGTTGATCAGTGAACATGAAGATTTGCAGAGAGAAAATGACAACGTGATGTCTGGGAAATGAAAATTCCAACATCTCTTTGAGCAAATTGGTCCTGGAAAGTCCTTGAAAAGTCCATGAATTTGATGTCAACCTAGGTGTGAACCCTGAAAGCATGGTGGGGTCTAAGGACACTAAGTGACTCCAAACCCTGATGGATCAACAAATAACATGAACGACGGAAAGAGAACTTACCTTGCAACCCGAGGGTCGCTGGTTCAAATCCCCACCCGGCCAATAAAGGCTGGGGTACCCCTGAGCAAGATACCCAACCCCCAATGCTCCCCGGGCGCTACTCAGTGTGGCAGCCCACTGCTCCTAATTCTAGGATGGGTCAAATGCCGAGGAATACTTCCCCTAAGGGGATTAATTAAATTCTTTAACCACACTTTAGATCATCTACTGCCCCCTCTGGTCAAACACCAGCTACTGCATTCAAATATTGCCACTTGTCCAATGACTGCGAGGCGAGACATTTACTTCATTTATTAATTCAAATATGATAGAATTTGTCCTGGCGTAACGATCATCGTATTCCTCATGTGACCTGTCCCGGTGACAGATTTCACCACCAAGACAAGTCAGTTCATTATTTTTATTGTTGAATGTTTATCTGTAAAATCATTTAAAAAATGGATTCTAAGAAGTGAATTCATGATTGCCACGTCAAACATCAGTGTTTCGCTGCATTGATTTGACCACTTTTTTGGCCTGTTTTTCGTTATTTGAAGTAAAATTACAGTCTGAAAGTGGCTCAGTTGACGAGCTAGTTTTCCGTTCCTTAGCCGATTATTTCTAAAATGTAAATCAATATTCGGCTCAATTGTAATCGAGCGTTTGGGCGTCTTTGATTGATCGCCAGTGAATAATGACTTGACTTCACATTTACAAACCCTGTGAGGAAAATTGACCTTTGCGATAAAACTGAAAGTCACAAACTGCCAGTCATCACACGTTCACCCCTGTTTCCCACCATCGACCGTTTCCTCCACCAGAAACGGAAATCTATTTTCTGCCGATGAGTTCGATTGTGACAAAGACATGGAAGCGTTTTGTTCTGCACCGCGTCTCCTCTGAGCAGCTAATGTGGCAGCGGCCTGACGGTGCCTGACGGTGCGTTCAGGGTGATCTGTTACTCGCACTCGACAGTGTCCTGTTTCTGCATAATCTGCTGAAAAAGTGAAGGGGACGTTTGAGCTCTCTGTTTCTCGCAGGGTCACTGATGTGATGTTAATTCTATGCTAATAAGATTAAAACATCATGCAGATTGTCTTCTGTGAAATGAAGCCAGTTTAAAAAGCAGCAGCAGCAGCAGCAGCAGCAGCGTCGGACCGTAGCCCCGTAGAAGACAAGTTTCTCACGACGGGGAAATTGAATTATCATCGCCACCAGAAGATTTCTGAAGGAGGGAGAAAAGGCTTAGTGAAATCTATTGATGCTGTTAGTCCATGACTTGACTTTTATGCTCCTCTCAGTGGCGTCAGATGACACATGGCAGGATTAATCCCTCAGCATGAGCAATCCCCCAAAGACATCTGGGTATTAAAAAGAAAAAGTTCATGCTTGGCTTCGTGAAGGACATAACCGATGACAATGGACTGAAAGGCTGCAACCATGTCAGTAAATGTCAAACTATATACACATATACTGCAGTGACTTTACATGAAAAACATGGAAAATATACACATTTTAGCAACTTAACCAGATGCTCAATTAATACAAATCTATGTCTGTGACATCTTCACTGCTTATCTCATGACACGAGTCGCTGTGTGATTCACTAACTCTCCCACACCAACGTCCACTCAGCTGTGGAGCGAACTGGAAGAAAAAAGCTCAAACAAAGTTTGACGTCTTGTGTAATCTACATTTCAGAGACATTTATGGACAAACGAGCGCTACGTGATTGTCAGACACTTGACAATAAAACAGACTCATTGTTGTTGCACCTGTTTTTAAAGCCAAATTGAGTGAAACGGTTCATCATTTTTGTGTTTACATTTGGAAAAGTATCAAAATAAGCTCCATAAGTTTCCTACTTCTTATCACAAGATGAATGTGTGTCGTAGAGTGGTGGATAAATGGTGCATCGCACACACACACACACACACGCAGACACACACACACACACATACACACACACAGAGGAGGAGAAAGAAATGAGCAGCTTTTACATTCCTGACAAAACCCACATGAACTGCAGAGTCATTACTAGTTGCACTACTGCCAATAACCAGTTAATGACTAACTCTAACCTGCATCATAACCAGTTACTGACTAACTCTAACCTGCACCATAACCAGTTGCTGACTAACTCTAAACCAGCACCATAACCAGTTGCTGACTAACTCTAAACCCAGCACCATAACCAGTTACTGACTAACTCTAACCTGCATCATAACCAGTTACTTACTATATCTAACCTGCATCTCTAACCTGCATCATAACCAGTTACTTACTATATCTAACCTGCATCATAACCAGTTACTGAATAACTCTAACCTGCATCATAACCAGTTACTGACTAACTCTAACCTGCACCATAACCAGTTGCTGACTAACTCTAAACCAGCACCATAACCAGTTACTGACTAACTCTAACCTGCATCATAACCAGTTACTTAATATATCTAACCTGCACCAGAACCAGTTGCTGACTAACTCTAACCTGCACCAACCAACTAACTAACCTGCACCATAACCAGTTACTTAATAACTCTAACCTGCACCATAACCAGTTACTGACTAACTCTAACCTGCACCATAACCAGTTACTTAATAACTAACCTGCATCATAACCAGTTACTGACTAACTCTGCACATAACCACTGGACTGACTAACTCTAAAACAGCCCAGTTACTGACTAATAACCTGCTAACTCTAACCTGCACCATAACCATTACTGACTAACTCTAACCTGCACCATAACCAATTACTGACTCTAAAACAGCACCATAATCAGTTACTGACTAACTCTAAACCAGCACCCACTGCACCATAACCGATTTAACTCTAAACCAGCACCATAACCAGTTACTGACTAACTCTTACCTGCACCATAACCGGTTACTGACTAACTCTAAACCAGCACCATAACCAGTTACTGACTAACTCTAACCTGCACCATAACCAGTTACTGACTAACTCTAAATGCATCATAACCACAATTCAAATCTTAGTCCTAAACTTAACCAGTTCCTCAGAAATGAGGTTCTGCCTCATTAGGACCAAGTTTTGGTCTCCATGAGAACGACTGGTCCTGACAAGCTCAGTGTTCATGACAGACAACACACACACACACACACACAGCAGAGGGAACGGTTCCAGAGACAAACATTAATCCCCACAGATTAATTGTAGCAGAACAATTGCTTTAGTCACCGTGTATCATCAGCACAGAACACTGTTTATGAATTACAGTACACACACACACACACACAGAGTGTAAAGACAACTAAAAATAAACAAATATAAAATGGAACAATCACGTCTACCTGCTGCAACATGTGGGAGGATTAATCAGAGTCATTCATACGACGTTTATCACAATCAGCCTTTACTTAATGATCAAACGTTTATTAGGATTATGTTAATAAGTGTAATACATTTACAGCACAGAATTGGGTAATGTGGAATTTTTAAATTTGTTGTTAATTAATTTTTTTTTTAATAATATTCTCCCTCTCAGCAGTCTATTGCTGAGTACTGAGATATTTCGCATAATGTGAGTGGATCCTACAGACGACTCTTTTATTAAATTATTAAATTATACCCGCATAAATACTTCAGATTAAAGATATTTTACATGAAGATTGATCCTCAACACTGGACTGACGGATGGTTCTGTGATCTGGACAAATGTTCAGATTAGTGGATTAAGAATTATGTTCACCTCAGATCATGTGACGTTGTATCATGAACACCTCGTGTTCTGTTTGCTTTGTTCACTAAAACTCGTCCCACGTGATCGCAATGTCAGTCGTCCTGACTTCCATCCTCCTGTTTCCTTTTCTGTGACTGTATACTTTGTCACGTCAAATAAAGTTTTATTTAAGAAAAGAAGGTTTGTAGCATCTTCTTATCTTCTTATGTTGCAGAGTAACCTGGAGAGGATCTGTGTCGGAACCCTGTCCTCTAGCTACTCGGGTCCTGGGGCTGTCTTGCACCATAACCAGTGACACCCAACTCGTTCTCTCTTTTCCCAGCTCCGACACACAGGAAGCAGAACGGATCTCCGCTTGTCTGACCGACATCTCTCAGTGGATGTCTGACCATCACCTGAAACTCAATCTCGACAAGACTGAGTTTCTTTTTCTCCCAGCAAAGGGCTCTCCCACCACAGACCTGACTATCACTCTCAGCAACTCTGTGGTAACTCCTTCTCATACCGCAAGGAACCTGGGTGTGACACTTGATGACCATCTCTCCCTCACTGCCAACATTGCTGCAACAGCTAGATCTTGCAGATACATGTTGCACAACATCAGAAGGATACGGCCTCTTCTAACCCAGAAGGCGGCACAGGGTCTGGTCCAGGCTCTTGTCAACTCACGCTTGGATTACTGCAACTCCCTCCTGGCTGGTCTCCCTGCGTGTGCCATACGACCTCTGCAGCTCATTCAGAATGCAGCAGCTATACTGGTCTTCAACTTACCAAAGTTCTCCCACACTACACCGCTCCTCCGCTCCCTTCACTGGCTTCCTGTAGCTGCTCGCATCCGCTTCAAGACTCTAGTGCTTGCGTTCCATGCTACAAACAGATCCGGTCCAGCCTACATCCAGGACATGATCAAAACCTACACCCCAGCCCGCCCACTCCGCTCTGCATCGGCAAACTGGCTCACTGCCCCCTTACTGAGAGGATCGCAGAACCGTTCACAGAACTCGAGACTGTTCACTGTCCTCGCTCCCAAATGGTGGAACGAGCTCCCCATCGACATCCGGACAGTGGAAAGCCTCCACATCTTCCACCGCCGACTAAAAACACATTTTTTCCGACTCTACCTCGACTAAGACGACAAAAAACTTGCTTATACATCGCACTTATGACTAGCACTTCACAGTTTGGCTTACTTGAAGCTCTTATTTGTACCCAAATGTTTAAATGCACTTATTGTAAGTCGCTTTGGATAAAAGCGTCTGCTAAATGACAGGTAATCTAATGTAATGTATGTTGGTGAAGCAGCACGACAGCGCCACCTACAGGTGTTTACAGAGGTTTCCTAAAAACCAAACAAAAAAATGGTTTGCAAAGCCGGGGTTTCATCAGGGTTTGGAGTCACCGTGTGTCCTTAGACCCCACCGTGCTTTCAGGGTTCTCACACCTAGGTTGACATCAAATTCATGGAGTTTTCAAGGACTTTCCAGGACCAATTTGCTCAAAGAGATGTTGGAATTTTCATTTCCCAGACATCACGTTGTCATTTTCTCTCTCTTTATTAACTTTACTCGCTCATTGTTCTGCACGGAGACAGTGGACAGTGAGTCATGATGTCTCCACGCCTGTCCTGCGTCATCTCATCTACGTACATCAAGCAACGCAGGGCATCAAACAGTAGGTGGCGTCGTCACAAACAAGGGAGACATTTACCAAAATATCAACTTCTTTACCACATAACATTCAAGCACTTTCAAGGACCCATGTCTGTTTAGGGCCTTCAAATTCACAAACTTTCTAGGACCCAAGGTGCTTGATATAAAATAATAAAACCTACAATGAAATCAATAAAATGAGAATATACACTGGTCTTGATGATCATTCTACATAAATATGTTTAAAGTTTAGTGACAGAAGACAAATCAGAGGCAACTCCCTGTCACTCTCCTCCCACCACAGAAGGTAAAGTCCATTTCTGCACAAGCTTCAAAGACTCGGCACTCAATATCTGTGTAAAAACGTCCAGAGCTTCGCATGAAAACACTAAGAAGAAAAACCAGAGAAGCAGCAGAGAAAATGTTAGTCAGAGCTGTGAGGAAACGTTTGAGCAGAGGATTTATTTAAAAAAAGCAGAGCAGTGCGCGGTATCCACTCATGTGACCCCAATCACAAACACATGAGCAGCAGGTACCAACTCCAGCTGCTGCTCAATGTTTCCTCTGATACCATGAGGCTACTGAGTGTTTACAGAAATCAAATAAATAAAAACAGATGTTGCTTTTAACCTGTAGACCACATATAAGAGACAAGACAGACCTGTAGACCAGATATGACACGAGACAGACCTGTAGACCACATATAAGAGACAAGACAGACAGACCTGTAGAGACAGACCAGACCACATAAGAGACAAGACACCCAGACCAGACACCAGACCACATAGGAGACAAGACAGACCTGTATACCAGATATGAGACGAGACAGACCTGTAGACCACATATAAGAGACAAGACAGACCTGTAGACCAGATATAAGAGATGAGACACCTGTAGACCACATATAGGAGACAAGACAGACCTGTATACCAGATATGAGATGAGACAGACCTGTAGACCAAATATAAGAGACGAGACAGACCTGGAGACCAGATATAAGAGACAAGACAAACCTGTAGACCACATATAAGAGAAGACAGACCTAGACCTATGACACAGACAGACCCAGACCATATAAGAGACAAGAAAGACCAGACCAGATATAAGAGATGAGACAGACCTGTAGACCAGATATAAGAGACAAGACAGACCTGTAGACCACATATAGGAGACAAGACAGACCTGTAGACCAGATATGACACAGAGACAGACCCTGTAGACCACATATAAGAGACAAGACAGACCTGTAGACCAGATATAAGAGATGAGACAGACCTGTAGACCACATATAGGAGACAAGACAGACCTGTATACCAGATATGAGATGAGACAGACCTGTAGACCAAATATAAGAGACAAGACAGACCTGTAGACCAGATATAAGAGATGAGACAGACCTGTAGACCACATATAGGAGACAAGACAGACCTGTATACCAGATATGAGATGAGAGACCAAATATAAGAGGAGACAGACCTGGAGACCAGATATAAGAGACAAGACAAACCTGTAGACCACATATAAGAGAGAGACAGACCTGTAGACCAGATATGACACCGAGACAGACCTGTAGACCACATATAAGAGACAAGAAAGACCTGTAGACCAGATATAAGAGATGAGACAGACCTGTAGACCAGATATAAGAGACAAGACAGACCTGTAGACCACATATAGGAGACAAGACAGACCTAGACCAGATATGACACGAGACAGACCTGTAGACCACATATAAGAGACAAGACAGACCTGTAGACCAGATATAAAAGATGAGACAGACCTGCCACATATAGACAAGACAGACCTGTATACCAGATATGAGATGAGACAGACCTGACCAAATATAAGAGACGAGACAGACCTGGAGACCAGATATAAGAGACAAGACAAACCTGTAGACCACATATAAGAGAGAGACAGACCTGTAGACCACATATAAGAGACAAGACAAACCTAGACCACATAAGACAGACAGACCAGACCACATATGACCAGATATGAGACAGACCTGTAGACCACATATAGAGACCAGACAGACCTGTAGACCAGATATAAGAGATGAGACAGACCTGTAGACCAGATATAAGAGACAAGACAGACCTGTAGACCACATAAAAGAGACAAGACAGACCTGTAGACCAGATATAAGAGATGAGACAGACCTAGACCACATATAGAGACAAGACAGAAGACAGACCTGTAGACACATATAAGAGACGAGAGACCTGTAGACCAGATATGACAGAGACAGACCTAGACCACATATAAGAGACAAGACAGACCCCATATAGGAGACAAGACAGACCTGTATACCAGATATGAGATGAGACAGACCTGTAGACCAAATATAAGAGACAAGACAGACCTGTAGACCAGATATAAGAGATGAGACAGACCTGTAGACCACATATCTTGCTCCTCTTCTCTGTCCCCCATTTTTCCTTTCACCCCAACCTGTCGAGGCAGATGCTACACACGTTTGAGTCTGGTTCGGGTTCTGTTTTTTGAATTGAATTGAATTGAATTGAATGGTTAGGGAAACACTAACATTGTAATCAGTTATGAAAATAAGAATTATTAGCAGCTGTGGGTGTGTTTGTGTCCTCATCGGCAGCAGTTATTATTAACGTGTGATCTTTTTTCGTAACACACAGTTAATCTGCCCTTATTGACTCAAGTTTCCTCTCCAACAGTAAATCCTGATTCCGACTGCATGTTAATGCCACATGTAATTGAGTTCTTGTGGTAATTATCTGCTTCATGCTTTGGTTTACACACTGGGATAAGTGGCAGTTAATGTAAAGTAGAACGCGCTTAACAACGTGATGCCCTTTGTTGTTCCACAGAGAGAGAATTACATCCCAGTGAAGATGAGAAAAACACATGTGAAGCAGCAGAGTGAGATTCAGCCATTACAGGTAAAACTATGGAGTTTATTAAATAAACAGAATAATACAAATCGCTGTCACAATTTAACTTCTGACAAACTAAAGTTTACGACTTGCGTCAACACAAGTTTTATTGTGTTCAACTCCATGAATACATAAATAATCACATAAACGTTCTATTTCAATGATAATGATATATATTATATTATAATTAATCTTGATTTAATGAAGAGATTAATAGATATTGACAGGAAAAAACTTAAATTAAACACTGCATTAATTCAAAGAAAAAGACAGAAGCTCTGATTCTGTATTTCAAACAAGCTGCACATTAGTGATGAGATTTGAAGGCGAGACTTAATTAGACTCTTAATAAGACTACTTCTAATTAGAGATCGACAGCAGCTGTTGGCCAAAGATTTTTCAGCCTTTATATTTATACATTTATATTATTTTTGCTTTCTTACAATAAAATACTACAAAAAACATCAGTAAGCAGTGATTTACACTTAATGTCTGCACTGTAATACACAATTTACAGTAATTTGAATGAAAAATCCTCAAAAAAACAACATTAAAATTGTTGCTAAGTCACATTTCTGACTGATCCCAATGCTAACTCTACTTCTAATGCAGCTAACGGATTTGTCCGCATGTCCCCGTCCAATCAAAGTTCCGTCCCTCACCTTACGTATCCCAAAATTGAGTGCTTCCCATAGATGAATGTATGAATTTGAAATGGTTTTGTCATCATCTGTAACCTAGCAACAGAAGCATGACATGTGGATCTTTTTCTTCTTCTAATAAGAATAATTTCCAGCAGATCGTACACTGGGAGGTGTAACTATCGTGTGTTAAAACATTTGGTCCGCAGTCGTTGAATGGATCGTGGGACAGAAGGTCCTTCAAATGTGTCCTCTGAAGGACACAGCTCCTGAATTAAGACACAGCTGTTAAGTCTTTACGCTAAATCCAATGAAGTGGTAATTGACAGAGTGGGTCAGCTCACTTTCTCAACATGACCTCAGAAAAAGAAAAGGTTACAAACAGACGTGGATCTAAATCACCGCCGACAAACTACTTCATTAACTGCACTCATAAATCCAAGCTAAGGAGTCTCATCACATTTATGTGCCATCTTTTAGTCATACACTTGTCAGCCTGCTCTAATTAGTCACGCTAACTAGGTGTGCCACACTGCTCACGACTACCCAGATCAATATCCACTCATCTGAACTGATGATCATTTCTCACGAGCTGTTGGCTCCCAAATAAAAGCCACCATAAATCTGAGCTTGCGATGAAGACGGTGGAGAGACGAACACACAAACTGTAAATACACTTATTTATGAGCACAAGTTTGTCCTCGTCCAACCGTGTCCACCGCTGCCAGCACCAGTGTGTGTGTGAGCGGTCCTGCGTGGTCGTCTGGGAGACGGAGCAGTGCATTGATCCAGGAGGAGACGTCATTAAAAAAAGAGGATATTAATCACACTCTGACATGACTATGCTAATGACTACAAGACGACCAAACACTCATCAATACTTCATCTTATTGAAAGAAGCCTAATGAGTCCACGCAGACGACCAGTCGTACAGAGACCAGCTGACATGTTCAGTGGAATAGGTTTTCTTCTCTTATAGTCAGCAGTGGACTTTTATTGCGCTAATTAATGAACTCCTTTAACCAGATCACGCACTTTATAACCCTGCAAACTGACAACCAGACAACAAGAGCACATTATGTTCAACAACAGAATAAAAGCTTCAGGCAAATTAGTGGGAGAAGTCTGAAAATAGGGGAAAAACCACAGTGATTTAGTCAGGGATGCAACGATGACTCCACTTTTAATTGATTACTAACTTAATCTTCAGCTATTTTGACAACAGATTCTATCAGAGTCATGAATGTCTTGAATCATTTAACCAAACTTTCTGATGTTTCAGCTTCATAAACCTGAATATATAACAAAATAAAAAATCATCCAAACTAATGAATTCTGGTTAGTGGACAAAACAAGTTCTTGATTAATCAAGAACATCTTCAACAGATGAATCCCTGATGAAAACAGTCATTAATTAACAGTCCTACATTTAACTCAGTATTTAGTTTGTGTGAATTTGTGCGAGTACGGCATCCAATCAAAACACGACAAATATTACACAGACCGTTCTCCCTCTTCCTGATATTTTTGGCCTGTGGACGGTGCTCCAGGTCTCCCTTGTTTGTGACGACGCCACCTACTGTTTGATGCCCTGCGTTCCTTGATGTAAGTAGACGAGGCCGACGCAGGACAGACGTGGAGACATCATAACTCTCTGTCCACTGTCTCTCTCTCCGCCACTGACGTGAGATTCCGTGCAGAACAATGAGCGAGTAAAGTTAAGAAAGAGAGAGAAAATGACGACGTGATGTCTGGGAAATCTGTCTCACCAGAGACAAAAGACAAAGACTGACTTTGAGGACAATCACTTGTCCAGATGCAGAGCTGCTGCACATCAATAAAAGAGGACGCCATCATGGACCCAGACGCTGTTACAAGTCTTAAGCTGAGTCAGCACTTTCTGTCCTTGAATTTGAGGGAATTGGTCCTGGAAAGTCCTTGGTGATCATCTCACCATCACTTTAGAAACATTAGCAACTGTTGCTACTTTATCAGCCATGACAGAAACTTCTCTGCTAACCTTAAACTGAACCACGTAGACGCAGACACAGCACGTACACGCGAGTCCAATGTCATCGATGCACAAGCAGCAAAATGATGTTCTTACTCAAACGGACGAGTCATTTATGTAGATGATGTCAAACAGATGATGTCACGTCCGTTTTGAACATAAATACAATGGATGGATCTGGATGTTCTTCTTGGCACTATGGTATGTAATTCAGAACTGGGTACGGTTTGTTTAGAAGATAAAGTTACTTGGCTCAGGACGCAGGACATGACTGTGTCGACGCCACTGAACAGTTTCTAGTTTGGGTTTGGTTAGTTTTTGTTCACTCTAAGCTGACTCTGATGCTGAGAACAGGTTTCTGTTGACTCTCTGACTGAAATAGCATTTTAATGAGCTTTATGTTATGATAAAACACGTTGGTAATGCTAGAGGCAATATACACACAATGGGAAATATACAGTGAATATTTTTAATAGGCTTTGTCAGTTTTTTTTGTTGTACTGCGTTTAAACTACAAGCAATTAAAGCTTTTGGTCTCAACACTAAATATTATCCAATAAGAGAGAAATGAAACCCAGAAGACAAAAACAAGCTCACTGAGACAAACTTCAGTGCTGTAATGGGATCACAAAAACACACAATTGTTTACTTTTCCCCATTTTCTCTCTTGCGTCTCAAAAACGGCCCAAAAAAAAAAAAAAATAAAAAAATCAACCCATTTTCACAAAAGACTGAAATTATTATTACTTTATTTAGAAAGTTCAAAATCAATTCGTTTAACAACCAGGTTATAAAATCACTCAGTGGAGCGATCGTCTCAGTGTGGTGTCGTATTCAGCTGAACCCTGATGAGTGTCCGACTCTCATCGGCAGGATTTTAGCTAAGCTTTTCGAGCCTTGCTATCGAGAGAGAGCCGGAGGATCTGAGGACAGTGTAAATCATTCAGGTGATTAAACCTCTTTATTTTATTAACCTCCTGTCTCTTTGTTTCTTTCATTTTCATTAGGATTAAAAAAAAGGATGAAGCAGGGGCCAGTCGAGAACTGTGTGTACTTTTACTGTGGCGTACCTCAGGGTTCTATTTTAGGTCCCATTTGATTGTCTACTTCCTCTCGACTAAGTCAATATCTTCTACCTGAGACAAAACTTTCTGAAACAAAACCTTGTGCCTCCGTCCGTCTACGTCCACCCTCATCTTGTTGGACACTTTGATTTGAATTTGACCTCACCATAAAGAAAGTCGTCCAGTCCTGTCTCTCCAAAATAAAACCACTCCATCATGACGCAGATCTGAAACACATGCATTCACATTCTCCAGACTGGACGACGGTAATCGACTCATAAATCACTCTCCAGTCTCCAGCTGCAGCTAGACCATACTGGTTCTAACATTGTCAAACATTGGACACTGTCCCCTCACCACAGTCCTTTACACCCTTTACTCGCTCTCTGTACTAATCACTTTTACAGCCTTAGATCCTCGGACAAGGCCCTCCTCACCGTAGAGGCTCAAATCCAGAAGAGACCGAGCCTTCGCCATCAGGGACCCTTGACTTTGGGGCATCCTGCCTGAGGAGATGAGGCTCAAGGAATCAGTGACTTCTTTTAAATAACTTCAAATAAGCCTTTGTTTTCTTGTGACCATGTCTTTCTGTCTTACCCTGATCCCTTCAATTGTTTGGTTTATTGTCATCTTTTATTGCCATTAGCCCCTTACTAACTTATTTAACATTTCATTTTAATGGTCAGGACCCTCGAAGCATGTACAGTGAGGTTTACACAGACTTTGACCTTTGGCCTCCCAAACCTAAACTGTTAATCCTGAGTGAACTGAGTGAGCCTTTATCAGCTCAGACAGACGTTCAGACGTTCACAAAAGTCACTGCAGACGTTCTCCAGAACGTCTCGCGTCTGCTCTCCTCCCTCATAAAATGTGCAAAGTACAAAGTACACGATTACACTCGTGGAAATATTTAGGCCTGATATTGTGATTTATACATTCCAGTTGTGCATGTGGCATTTACATCTATTTTAAGATAAACAACCTAATAAGACTAATGTGATGAAAATTAAAGACTTTATTTATGTAAAATTAATGTGTTTTAAGTTCAGCCACGTTTACATTTATACCTAAAACTGATGTAAAACTATCTCATACAGTAAATAAATGATGACTGTGTCACAGCTTCAGCCTAATTTAAAACGTTCTAACTGATTCAATTGGATTGTTTTTTGCAATTAACAGATTTATGCTGATTCTAAAGACTTTGACATTTGAAAATTGGAATACAAGAATTCTCAATAATAAACTATGCCATGGTTCATTTTCCACACTGAGTTTCAAACTATTTTCTGCAATAGTCATACAGCCATATTTGAGCCAATATGATCAGCATCGAAATCAGTAAACAGAAAAAATCTGATATAATCCAAAAACTGTAAATATCACTTAAATGCTTGACTAAGCGCAGGCTGTGAAGAGTGCTGTGCACATCTGCCATGCTGCAGTGATTCTATGATAAGAGACATTTAAATAGAGAGCAAACCAATTTTTGTTTGGAAAAAATAAGTCAAGTTTAAATCAGCAGGTTAAGCTGACTTACCAACCTGCCGACAATTTTCTTCCCTCAGTGTTTCAGGGTGTGAATCAGGGGTTAGGGTTAGGGTTACCTACCCACGAGACAAAGACTCTGACAGAGCTCCACAATAACTTTTTGCATTGGTTGCACCGGTGCGCCTAACTTTTTTTTTAGATGCACCAGCATATTTGGGTACACTCAGCCTCCGTGCCGAGCATTCGTGCCCCCAAGTGCAGACTTGTTGTTGAGAGCTGTGTGATGGTCTCGTCTCGCCCCCTCCACACACCCACGGCCGCTAACCCAACGAGCTGGGCCCAGCATGAGACGGACGCGGCTACTGGTGGATCTCGGGTCAAAATCTGTTGGTTGCATTGTATTTTCTATTGTAAGAGAAAGAAAGAAGTGCCGAAGAGTTTGGCCGTGGAGGAGTTATCCGCTCTACTGAGTGCATAAAGAGCAGCACAGCCCTCGGGTCCACTTTATAGTCTCCCGTCTTGTTTGAACCAAATCTGCTTTTATAACTCCCCCGCAACTCTGTCCTGCTGTAATCAGCTTTTAAACAAGCTATAAATTCAGATGAGTGTTTCCCCTAACAGTTGTCTGTTGGATGGGAAGGACCACAGAAGGACCACAGTATGACCACAGAAGGACCACAGAAGGATCACAGAAGGACAACAGTAGGACCACAGAGGGACCACAGAAGGATCACAGAAGGACAACAGTAGGACCACAGAAGGACCACAGTATGACCACATGACCACAGAAGGATCACAGAAGGACAACAGTAGGACAGAGGGACCACAGAAGGAGATCAAAGGACAACAGTAGGACCACAGGACCACAGTATGACCACAGTATGACCACAGGACCAACACCACAGAAGGACCACACACCACAGAAGGGACAACAGCAGTATGACACAGACCAAGAACCGGAAGGATCTGGAAGGACCAAGACCACAGTAGGACCACAGTATGACCACAGAAGGACCACAGAAGGATCACAGAAGGACCGAAAGACCACAGTATGACCACAGAAGGACCACAGTAGGACCACAGTGGGACCACAGAAGGACCACAGTAGGACCACAGTAGGACCACAGAAGGACCACAACGACCACAGAAGAGACTACAGAAGGACCACAGAAGGGCCACAGTAGGACCACAGAAGGACCACAGAAGGGCCACAGAAAGTCCCCACCAGCCCCAAATTAACCATAAATGCATTTAATTTTTGTTATTAACCAAACTTGTGTCCTCATGTTTTAAGTTGTTCTCTCAAACATATAGTTCTTGTTCTTCTTCCTGCTCCTTTTAAATGGTGTTGTTTGGTTTTGTAAAACTTGTTAAAAGGACATGCGCAAAAAAGAAATAAAGGAAATGAAATGTGTCTTTATTGTTTTGTCAGTGTGAACATAATTCATAAACTTTCTAAACTGCTGACTGCATGAACAAAAGTTCCAAGGACTTCAAGCTGCTGGAACTGAGCGTGGCAAATACTAAATGATTGGATATTAGATCTTAAACCAGCAGTAACCATGGTAACAGTTGCATCTCTTGGACAGGGTCAGAGTGAGCTGCAGCTTTTACATCAAAGGTTCAACCTGAAAAAATAACTATCCTGTCAAGTTTGAGTTGAGTTTTAGATTTTCAGGTTGATTTTGGACAGACTTGAAAATGGTGCAGTGAAAACAACCCAAATGCACAGATGTTGGCCACAGATTGAGGAAGAACAGTAATTTAGTGTAAGTTTCTGTCAAGCGTCACCTGCCTTGATTTCCTCAAATGTCACGTAAACACTCCCAGTATCTGCTAGACACAAACACAGAGCTGCACTGCAGCCTCACAGCGGCTCTCTGCTCTTCTTTCTCTTCTTCTTCTTCGTGTGCTTTAACATCGAGGTAAAAAGCAGTGTTGCAGGAGCAGGTGCAGTCATGAACGAGTAAACTGCTGATCTGAGGCTTTTTATATTGTTACAGTCGGTGCTAATTCAGTTTTGTTAGTATCATCGTTAGTCCGACTTAAATTGAGCTAGTCTTAGTCGGACTAACATACTTGAATTATGTGATTCATCGTCTTATTACACCTGAATGTATAAGCTTAGTTGGACTGGAGTCGGACTTGTTGTTCTGCACCAAAATGTCCTCCCCCGTCTTTGACCTGGAGGTAGAAGGAGACGACGTATAAACTGCAGGACTGTTGCCAAAAAAGAACATCGGCGAGAGCGAAAGCTACAGAGAAGAAGATCCTTCTCACTCTCGTTGTTTTTCTGTGACTTAAAGGTCAACAGGAAACTGACAGAGGTCATAGAGAGATACAGCAACAGACGAGGCGAGGTCAGACGTACACGGCACACACTCAGACACACTCTTTAAGTCGTCCGATTGTCCGTCTTAGTCGGACGACGACCTTAGCTCGATTCAACTGTGCACGTAAACGCACCAAGTGATCCTGAACAGAAGACGTTTCCCCTCTTTACTCCACGGTCGTCATTTTGTCCACGTTGTAAGACACTCACATATATAATGTGTGAAGAGGAGGATCTCTTGTTCTTGCTTTTCAGGGAACCAAGGAGAGACAGTGAAGAGACCGTGACCCTGACTCTTCCTCTCCTCGTCTCCTCTGACATACTGCTATCATTAAAGCAACTGTCCATTTACAAGAAGAAAGATGACAGCCATGCTTCAAGTAAACTGTTCACCTGGCGCTTCATTGCCCACTATTGGAGGGGGAGGGATTATGGATTCCTATTGAGGCGGGATTACTGTCAGATAAACAAAACAATCACAAAGCAGCAGCAGCAGCAGGCTGGCCAGCTTGTCCGTGGACAAGATAGGACACACTACTAATGATGTGCATGTTAACACATAATCTGACACACACACACACACACACACAGAAACAATCAAATCATTCTGAGTGCAGCGCTGGGGCTGAAGCTCAGACGTTAGCAGTAAATTTAGCAGGTGCAACAAGCCTGCAGAGGATCCGTGATTCTCTGAGAGCCCCGAGGCAACGAAAGCAGAAGGACGAGAAATCAAAGAAAGCGCCTTCTGTGGGAAGTTCTTTAATCTCGGTTCGTCAGACGAGTATAAAATGCCGTTCAGCAGAGTCGGGACACTTTTCCTCACACTATAGACGACAAGAAATCTGGAAAGAACCATTTCAAATCAGTGATATCATGTATGAAGTGGAGAATTAGCACTCGTGTGAACATACCCAGCGACATTTGTCTCTTTTATGTTTGCACCAGCTC
The DNA here is from genome assembly GCF_019176455.1 of Solea senegalensis. Taxonomy (NCBI): domain Eukaryota; kingdom Metazoa; phylum Chordata; class Actinopteri; order Pleuronectiformes; family Soleidae; genus Solea; species Solea senegalensis. Next base: position 13,920,122 of record NC_058036.1, read on the forward strand.
AAGTACACAAGGGTTAGGGTCTGGGTCAGGGTTTGTGTGGTTAGTCTGGATCTGTGTGCGCGTGTTTATGACGTAAAGTGGGAACAGAGCGACCAGAATGTCAGGCAGGTTTACATTAGTCAGCAGATGCAGTGGGCCACATCATTAGTCACTCTGACACCCACTTCTGGCCTCTGCTTTATTGATGAGGCAAAGCTCGATGACTAGCAGCCCCCAAACACACACACACACACACTGTGCTCTTCCACAATCCTACTGTAAAAGCAACAGGAGACAGGTCCAGCGTCTCAGGTCTCACTCCGGATGACGGGAGACGTGTCCTGAGCGAGACACGCTGCTGCATGTTTATTGAAATCCTCGTCACGGTCCTCACAATACTGTGATCATTCATCAGCTGAAGCTAACAAGACGTTAGCAAGCAACAAAAGCAGTCAGAAAAGTGTAAACTTATAGCTTAAACTTATAGCATTATAGCTAGGTTTGCTAACCAGTGAGCTCATCTCCATTTGATAAACACATCAACAGCATTTCCTACATAAACTGGACCAATACTGAACAGTTTCAACAGTACCTTCACAATTTGGACGACATGCTAGCATTACAGCTAGGTTTGCTAATTAGCAAACCAATCCTGTCCATGTGATGAAAAAATTGAATTTGTTGTGGATAAAAGTTTCAAAAAGAAGAAGTCTCCAAACCGAGAGCTGCTCATGTTTTTTTAACATTCATTTCAACCAAAAACCAAAAGTGAAGGACCTTTTTGTTTTTGCTACAACGTTAACAAAACGTCCACAACACACATTTTGTACTAAACACAACAGAAGTAGTATTTCAGGGTTGTTTTTGGGCAACTGTCGCTGTCATTGTTACTGTCAGTCTCACATCACCACTCACTCATGAAGCTGACAGCAACACAACTGTTAACTGACAACTAACAAAAAACAATCATTCAGTGATGGAAGGAGGCGAGGCACCTCTGAGTTTGATTGGATAAAAATGTACGCAGGTTTCATTTTGACCATTGTAACCTTTGGCGAGCTTCTTGGAAAGGGACTGAGACTGAGACAGCATCTGGGACTGGGACTGCGAGCTATGCGGTGGATAATATTACGTTTTCTGCTTTCCATGTTTTCACATCAGAGATTCTTTGTCCAATTGAACAACAAACATATTGAGTGCAGAACTTCCTGTGAGGTTGACGCGAGCCCAAGCACTAACAGACCACAACATAGCAGACAATGCCATGTTTATAGGGGCGGGGGCCATTCATGTTTCCACAGAGCAAACAATCAATCCAGAATCAAGCATGTGCCGGGCAGGTTGTGAATGGCAGGGCTGGATGACAGGGAGCCAAGTGTGTCACTGCAATGAGCTCAGAGCCTTTTATGGCCTCCATGACTCTGACATTTAGCAGGATGCTGCAATTTGTCAGCCTCTCGGTCTGAGGGGGGGAGGGGGGGGGGCGGGGGGCGGAGGATCACGTAAACCACATTACCATTAGGCCTAATAGTGTCGCATCACAGAGCTCAGTGTGTGTGTGTAAAATTAATGATGCGAGTGTGTGTGGTTCCCCTCACAACAATAAACTGACTGTCAGAAATATATGATGTACATAAAACTGAGGAGAAACAGGTCAGCACACGAGTAAGCGAGTGTAAAACTCAGTCAAAGCCAACACATGAAACAAGGAAAACAACAAAAACAGCAGCAGCAGCAGGTTTCACAGAAACATGTACGATTGTCATGAGACAATGACATTTACCTCAAATAACCAGAATACTTGTTTACCATTTACAATTAAGAGCATCTCACTACTCTGCATCAGAGCTTTAGAAACCGAGAGGCACTTGATTCTCAACGCCGGCAACTAGCGTAACTCACAGAGAGAGAGAGTGGAGGAGGAAAGAGGAGAGCTTTTAAACTGCAAAGTCACTGCTCCACTTTGCTTTGAACTGAAAGAGGATGGCTGCTAAATATAGGGCAAGTACGTAATAGCACAATCTCTTTGGTTTGTTTCACTACACACAGATCATTTCCTTCATTTCTGCCCCTCTTTATGTATTATGGGTAGTGATGTGTATCCAAGCTGTGACTGTTTTATGTCGAGAGAAACATTCCCTCTATCATGGTTTGAATTAGGGGGGAGTGAAGGGGGCTCGGCTCACCTGAATCGGACACAAGGTCCCCTGAAAGGCATTTTCATCTATGTACTGGCCTGGGGGCCACTGAGAGTCTAGTCTGGTCAGGAGGGGGCCATTTAAGTGAAAAAATAGGGGAAAAAGAAACTTCTTAGAAAAGGTGGTGAATTTTACATCCCAACATTTCACCATAATATCACAATAACAATATTTGTGACGATATTTCACACAAAGTAAAAGTGTTTATTTACAGCATAATATTTGATTTGGCAGAGAATCTTTGCACTGGATGCCCTTCCTGATGTAACACTGACAACCTACTGAGGCCACTGACTACACTGGATGTGGTGCCCCGTGGCTGGGGTCATTTTAAAGTATCCAGTCAACCCAGTCAATGGTGAGCAATGGGGATTGGGTGCCTTGCCCAGAGGTACTCGAGCCCTAGACCTGTTGGGATTCAAACCAGGCAACCCTCCAGTGACAAGCCAAGCTCCTCATTCACAAGGCCACTGGCTGTACACAAACAAACATACACTTGATATTTTGTGGCAGCAAACATGAAATCAATTTGGGGCCGCAGGTGGCCCACCAGCCAGGAGTTTGACACTTCTGTCTTAGACTGAACGTAGCACTTGTTACCGTTAAATGTGCAGCAACCAACTCAAGACACTGTTCGCACCATTTTTAAGAACTTCTCATTCACAAGCTAAATAATCCCATCGTCAAGAAACGAGCACAACTTCAACAGTGGACAACGAGAGTCAGTCCATCAAAAAAACAAGGAAACATGATTTACAGTCCTTCAGACGTTCAGACAGAAAAGCCTGCCCTTCCTCAGCATTCAGACGTCCACAGGATCAACAAGCAGGAGCAGTTTCAGTATTTGTATCACTTAAGTCCTGATGGAATCATCCCTGATAAAGGGCAAGCATTACGGAGAGCGAGAGAACATCTTAATTCCCCGTCCTTCTGCCAGAGGAACAACATCAGCTGTGGAAACACATGTAAACTCAAAGCAGCAGTTTCTCTGTCGTCTCTTATCTCATGCAGCGTGTTCTGGAAACAGTGTCACTGACTCCTGAAGCAGTTGTAGGTTTTTGGGACACAGCGTCAGACACACATTTCAAGTCAAACATTTACTCACAAACGCACGCGCGCGCCCACAGACACACAGACGCAGCTCTCACAACAAGGAGATAAAAGAGGTGTATGCTCTGCACTTACCCCAGTGTTGTCATAGTAACAATGGTGTACCAGAAGGAGGCTGGGATGCTGGTGAATTTGCTGGAGGTTGAACCCTTCTCTGCGTAGAACATCACCGTAGCAAAGATAATTATGGCCATAGTGAGGGAGAAGAGCAGGAAGCCCAGCTCCGAGGCGCAGCTCTTCAGCGTGTAGCCCAGGATTCGCAGGCCCTGCGAGTGACGGGAGAACTTAAAGATACGGAAGACGCGGAAAACCCGGAGCGTCACAAAGGCGCCGCTCACATCCTCGTTGTCGGTCATCACCAGGCCGATGTAATAGGGCAGAATGGCCACCACGTCAATGATGCTCATGACAGACCTCATGAAGCGGTAGCGGCTGGGCGCAGCAAACAAGCGCATCAGGTACTCCACGGTGAAGATCATGACACAGGCAGTGTCCATGCAGAAAAAGGCCACGGTGTAGCGCTCACCACACGGTACTTCCTTTTGGTTGGGCACAGAGCCGCAGGGCACCGTCTCCACCACGTTGGTGATGACAGAGACAGCAATGAAGAAGCCGGTGACGTAGTAGAAGACAAGAGCCATAGTGGAGGTGTGGGGGTTCTCGAAGGCCCGCCACATGGTCTCCCTGAAGGTCATGTTGGGCAGCTTAGCATCCTTGTTGTCCTCCTGGTCATCCATGAGGCGCTCTGCGTTCTCCCGCTTCCTGTCCTTGTACTCTTCGTAGCAACAGTCACCGATGATCTCTGGTACGATGCCAAAGAAGGACAGCTCCTCGTCGTATGAGGAGATGCACTCGTACCGCGGGTAGTGGAGCTTCCCAGTGCGGTAGAAGTTGAGCACGCTGCGGAACACGTCGGGGTCCCGGTCAAAGAAGTACTCTTTGGTCTCCTCGTTATAGAAGAACTCCTTCTCCGAGCTGCCCAGCAGTGTGTCCGGGTACCGGTCCAGCGTGTTCCTCCAGGTCTGGAAGCGACGTCCACTCACATTGAGGATGATTAGCTCGTCCTGCCGCTTGCTCTTCTCAGCCGGTGCCACTGGCATGGGCAAATTGGCTACGGGCATCCAGCCGATAGCTGCCGCCCTGGCGAAAGGAAGCCATGCCGCTACTCCCGCCGCCATGTTGTGTCCGGCTTGGGGTGTAGGGGAGAACAAGTCCAGCGCCTTCACTACCAGCTTGACTTCAGCTCATTCACCATCTAAAGAGAGGAAAGAGAGGGAGGGAGTCTGTGAGGACAGGACGAGCGCTGTTATGATGAATGAAAGGAGCAGGGTGAGAGCAGTGAAGGAGAAAACAGGAGAAAAGGAGTTTGGGATATTTGAAAGATGAAGACAGAAGAAGACAAAAGTTTTCGTAGGAACTTCCTGGTGTTTTCAGTCAGAATATTACTTTCCCTTCACTAGTGCTAAGTAGCAGCTGCCCTTGCATCCTTCAGTCGTGACAGTATACTAATGACTTCCTGCGTGCAGCACGGGAACAAGATTCAAAACACCACTATACTGAGAAACAAAGAGCTAAAAATGCTTAATTAGCATCGTGTGAAATCATCGAGCGAGATTTGTTTCTTTATAAAAGATATTCACGACAACTTTGACTGATCGAGAAACCTGTGGCTCCGACACACGAGGACGAGTTCAGGAGAATCTGGACCGTATCGGCTTTTCATCCACACAGGAACAACGTGTTTGAGTTTCCAGGGAAACGATGATGTCATGACATTCACCGTCACTAACTTCATCGTCGTCTTCGTCTTCTAAAACATTTTATACCAGATATTCTCTCTCTCACAGTAACGTTCAAATACAGTGGTGTAAAAGCGGTGACCGAGCAAAGTCACAGGAGGCAGATTTATTCTCTCCTCTTCCTCCTCTTCCCCACACACTGATTTACCTCCAGAGGAAACTCGCGTAACACACTTTTAGCCCTTTCACACCGGCACGACTCTGTGCCGATTCCGGTTCCCAAACCTAATTTTGAACCGGCCAGCGGTTCAAAATTGTGACATCATCAGTGGGTGTTTCTTATCCATGGTTCTGAGGCTTTAGAACAGAGCCAGAGCCAGAACCTCGTCCGTCTGAAAGCATGGTCCTAGTGTTTGTGGACAAGTTGGTCTTGTCTCATGGTTCACGTCTTCTTCTCTGGTTTTGGTGTGGTCCTGTGGTTACAGCGCCACATACAGGCCTGACATGTTTAGCAGCGCATTAATGAAAAGACGCTTAAAAAAGTAAAGTTTTAGGGACAAAAACATCGTACGGGGAAAGTTCTGTTCCCATGTGGATAAGGCTTTGGACTCTGCAGGGTCCCCCAAACCCTTGTTTGAGAACCACAACTATAGTCTCAGATATTATAGCACATAGGGAATGCACCGTCAACACCTCCAGCTAAAGTGATCCAGAACCGGGCCTGGAACTGACGCAACCACGAAGACAGACAAAAACGTTTACTTTACAACATAAAGCGTGTTTAGATTAGATTAGTGATTTAATGTGATCACAGCAGCGTGTAAAAAAAAAACGCTCTTCTTTCTCAGCTGCAGTGAAAAAAAATCCACTTCACTGCATTTGTCTTTTTTAATGATTTAAAAAAGCAGAGGAGAACAAAAATAAAACTCGTTGTTTGTAAGCTTTTCAAAATAAAACGAGCACAAGGTTATTGACGGATGTTCATATGAACCTGTTGAGTTTCTATGAAGTGAACGTGCAGATTCATGACAGTCAAACATTTCTCTCATTACAAACATGAACAGGTGGATTCAGACATTATTTCACATTTGTCTCTTTGTTTCACACTCACCGATTCGAAACGATCCATCCAAACAATACATCAAAAATAGAAAAAGCTCGCGCAGCAGCAGTTTGCTCACACGGCGCAGGTTTGCTTCTTTGTAACAGCAGCACAAGAAGATGAAAGAGGAGGGAAAACAGGACACATTCACCCGAGGACAGAAGTTCTTTTCACCGGCAGCAGCAGCAGCAGCGGCAGCGGCTCAGGACGGCAAACGGAAAAGTACCGGAGAGACGCAGAGAAACGGAAAAGTACCGGAGAGACGCAGAGAAACGGAACACAGTTTCCATGATGGGGAGGAACAGAGGGCGCGCGCGTGTGTGTGTGTGTCTTCTGTCCTCAGCGTGTTAGAAATGACTGGAGACGAGAGGAAGGAGGAGGAAGAGGAGGAGGAGGAGCTGCTCTCTCCCTCCCTCCCTCTCTCTCTCCCCCCCTCACTCTCTCTCTCTCTCTCTCTCTCTCAATTAATTTCAAAAGAGCCTTATTGTCATGGGATACGTTTACATTTTCAAAGCAAGTGTCAAAATAAAACATAATTGTATACATAAATATAGATATATGTAAATATATAGTTATATATATGTATGTGTGTAACCTCACGATAAGATACCAATAATATCACAACACAACAACTCTGTCATAATCAATATATTGCCCGACAATCATATATCAATACATCACGATATCTAACTGACATCTGACTGAGATCTAACTGATATCCAACTGATATCTGACTGACATCTGACTGACATCTGACATCTAACTGACATCTAACTGATATCGGACTGATATCTAACTGATATTAGTCTGATATCTAACTGATATCTGACTGATAACATTCTGACAGTTAACTGAGATCTAACTGATATCTAACTGATATCAGTCTGATATCTAACTGACATCTGACTGATATCTAACTGATATCAGTCTGATATCTAACTGATATAAGTCTGATATAAGTCTGATATCTAACTGATATCTGATGTCTAACCGATATCTAACTGACATCTAACTGATATAAGTCTGACATCTAACTGATATCTGAATGATATCTAACTGATATCTGATGTCTAACCGATATCTAACTGACATCTAACTGATATTTAACTGATATCTGACTGATATCTGACTGATATCATTCTGACAGTTAACTGAGATCTAACTGATATCAGTCTGATATCCAACTGATATCAGTCTGATATCCAACTGATATCTGACTGATATCTAACTGACATCTAACTGATATCAGTCTGATATCTAACTGACATCTAACTGACATCTGACTGACATCTAACTGACATCTGACTGATATCTAACTGATATCAGTCTGATATCTAACTGATATAAGTCTGATATAAGTCTGATAACTAACTGATATCTGATGTCTAACCGATATCTAACTGACATCTAACTGATATAAGTCTGACATCTAACTGATGTCTGACTGATATCTGACATATCTAACTGATATTAGTCTGATATCTAACTGATATCTGACTGATATCATTCTGACAGTTAACTGAGATCTAACTGATATCAGTCTGATATCCAACTGATATCTGACTGACATCTAACTGATATAAGTCTGACATCTAACTGATATCTAACTGATATCTGACTGATATCAGTCTGACAGTTAACTGAGATCTAACTGATATCCAACTGATAGCTGACTGACATCTAACTGATATCTGACTGATATCAGTCTGACAGTTAACTGAGATCTAACTGATATCCAACTGATAGCTGACTGACATCTAACTGACATCTAACTGATATCAGTCTGATATCTGACATATCTAACTGATATTAGTCTGATATCTAACTGATATCTGACTGATATCATTCTGACAGTTAACTGAGATCTAACTGATATCAGTCTGATATCCAACTGATATCTGACTGATATCTAACTGACATCTAACTGATATCTGACTGATATCAGTCTGATATCTAACTGATATCTAACTGACATCTAACTGATATAAGTCTTATATAAGTCTGATATCTAACTGATATCTGATGTCTAACTGGTATCTAACTGACATCTAACTGATATCTGACTGATATCTAACTGATATCTGATGTCTATCCGATATCTAACTGATATCTGACTGATATCTAACTGATATCTGATGTCTAACCGATATCTAACTGAAATCTAACTGATATCTGTTTTTATTTTCTGACATGTTATACTATTTTTATATTGCTGTATTTTATCTTACTTTATTGCTTAATTTTTTTTTACTTGTTGCTCGTTGACTCCTGACCTTTTTGGGGTTTTCTTTCTGCAGTAATAAGGGAATGTGCTCGGTGTGGGATCAATGAATAATGTATAATGTAATCCAAACAGGATTAGTGAGTCACTCATGGAAAATAATCACACTAACAATAACAAATAAATGCAATTTCAGTTTCATTTAAGCTCCTTTAGACGAGAAATAAATACATTTGTTTGTTTGTTTGTTTCTGCTGCTAACGTCATATCTTATCATCATTATTACCATTATTATTATTATTATTATTGTTGTTATTGTTGTTCAGGTAGATCTCACTGACGTTATGCTCAGGTTATATTCCTGCAGGAGTGTAGCTAAAAAAAACCCAGGAGCACCGTTTACATTTTACATTTCAAATCTTTGTCGAGAAAGTATTTCAAATTTCTGTTCCGTAGCGAGTCAGGAAATCCCATTAAAGGCTTATTTTGATCGTAACTTAAACACAGTCTCGCCCCCGCTGATGCTTTCAGAGTCTGAGCCTTTAAAGTTGGAGGAAAACAAAAGCCGCGATCGCGATCTGTAATTAACACAACACTCTTAAATTATACAACATTTCCACACTCATGACTATTTAAAGTCCACTCTCAGGTCACTGAATTACCACATGAAATATTCAAAGATAAATGATCGAGCGTAGCAGCAAAACATCCCATAATATCACGAACAACACTCGCTCATGTAGACAGTTTATATGAAAACGTGGATGTCGTGGCTGAGTCCAGAAAATTAAGTGTGAAAAGAGATTTCTCTTGAATGGCCACCAGTGGGCGACACACAGATGTGGTCAATTGATCAAAAATCAGTGCAAGTCAGTGTAAATGACTCTGTGTTGGTTCTACTCTGGTTCACACTTGGTTCTTGGTTCTCCAGAGAAGTTCTTTGTGATTCCACTCGAACAGAAACACACCACCGTACAATAAAGATATCACACATAAATAATGGAAAACATCAGCTCAGGCGATCTCCATTCACCCGCACAGAAATCGATAAAAAAACAGGTTTAAAATCACATTGTGCTGAGCTGCAGTGTAACGCTCTTCAGACTCTGGTCATCGTCTCTACATCGACTGCATAGCAGAACAAAAAAAAAGCTGCAGTGGAAAAGCTCTCAGAGCAAATCTCTGTGTGAGATGATGAGAAGCAGGAGCAGGAAACCGCTGTGAAGTCTCTGTGGCCTCACAGTTTGTTTACATCGCCATGTTGGCAGGAAAAGATCCTGAGAAATGAACGACACCGGCGCCGCTGAGGTCACTGTGCAATTAAAATCCTCACAGATTGAACGAAACGTCACAGGAGCAGTCGTCATCCCTTTACTGCCCCCTGCTGCTTTTCATGAGCGCGGGAAACAGACTTTTGTTTCTCCTTCTTCTTGAAATGACGACAACGAACCGCGAAGTCCAACACAACACAACACAACAATGGAGGAGATCCAGCGGCTCGGGCGTTGGTGCCGGTGATTTTGGCAAAAACATGTCACATGATGAGTCTTTTCAATGCTCGTTGGTTGTTGACAACGTGTCAAACTTCATTTATGTCCAAAAAAATATGCATATACACACAGAGTGACACTGAACAGAGGCTTCTTTTTTTGTCCAGTCAGTGATGAATAACGTTTCATGGTCACCTGCTCGCTGTAATTATGCGAAAAGACGCTGATATTAAGATTCTGTGGAGCGCAGACTTTCACTTCGCTTAGTGCTAATGCTTAGCATGTGTCTACTGTCGATCTGAAGAAATGGAAAAGTCTTTGACGACGTGGCAACGACACCTGTCAAAGCGTCTGAGAGGGAAATGACTAACATGTCGACTTAATCTCGACGTTTCTAATTTATTTCTCAAAATGTATCAATAGAAAATGACTTGACATGGCTTTAGAATACACTGTAATAATGTCATAATACTAGAACGCTAGAACATATTTGTTCTGATTTTGCGGTAAAGAAAGAATAAGAAGCTAACGCGTCACAAAAGTCATTTTCCAACCACGATGTGTTAAAGCAGCTCTTTACTTCCTCTGTGAGTTCATGTCCACGATGGATCCAACACACACACACACACACACATATTCAAATGAAAAACTTTACTTCTCCAGACATCTGCATGTGTTTGTTTGCTAAGTGATCAGAATTATTAGTTTGTCTAATCCCCGTCAGGATCCTGAACTCTTCCTGTGGGGATTCTGGCTCTGGCTCTGCTGGAGTTTAGCCTCGGTGACTTGGCAGCCTGTTTGTCTACTGTTCAGCGAGACTGTCGGTGTAGACGGCCGGTGGAGGCTGGGCTGCGTCCCAGCACACAAACAGATGAAGACAGCAGATCCTGCACCCGTTCCAAACCCAGAGAATGTCACGCTTTTTGTCGGCTGATGCCAAACTGAGCGGGTTCTCATCGGGAAACCAGGGGAGCAGCATATGTTTGGAAAGTAGCGTCGTAGCTGATTCACTAAAACCGCCAAAGGAGTCAAGAGTTTAGTCAAAGTTGAGCCACTTAACCTCAAACTCAAGTTTCCAAAGTCAAGACAAAGTCGGGTCCATTAAAGTCATGTTGTGATCTCCAGAGTCTCCAAAGACAGTTGAGTTACGACTACACAACTTCAAATCTTCACAGTTAAGATTGAAGATTGAAGATTGAAGATTGAAGACTTCAAATGCAAGTCTCCAAAGTCAAAGTTAGGGAAGTGAACCTCAAACCTCAAGACAACGTTGGCTCAGTTCAGCTCAAAGCTCAGTGACTCAAGGGAAAGTTTGGTCACTTCAACGAGTCTAGAAGACACCAGTCGAGACAATGTTACCTCCTATTTCATTCTTTTAATTCAAGACAAAGTCGGATCAGTCGAACCCAAACTTAATTCTACATTAAACTAATAACAGTCAGGTCACAGATGAGACAATCAATGAGTCTTTAATCAGAAAACAAATATCAAGAGTCAAGACAAAATCAAACTCCAAATCTGAGAATACGAGGATGAGCTGGTCTTCACAGAACTATAGCAGGGACCAGTCCTGGACTGAAGACGTCTCACAACCATGAAGCTCTGCTCAACATGAGCACGAGCTCAAACACACATTTAATGAACGTGCCGAAGAAATTCATGATATCAGGACAGATTTACCTCCACTGGGTTCATGTCTGTATTATATAAGAGCTGATGCTGAGTCTTTCATCACTCTGCTCCTCAGGCCACAGCAGTCAGAGGTTTGTTATTCTACAGGTGACTGACTTTCCCCCCACACACACACACACACACGTTCAACATTCATGACTTGAGGGGACATTGCATTGACTGACATTCATTTCCTGGAGACTTACTCTAACCTTAACCACAATTACTACTGGCCTAATCCTAATCCTGACCCTAACCTTAACCCTAACCTCAACCTAACCTTAACAGCATATCTTCACCTTAAAATGTAGTCATTTACGTTGTGGGGACTTGATCTGTGTCCCCACAAGGAAGACAAGTCCCCATAATGTGACTGTGTAAACAGTTTTAGGTCCCCACAACATTAGTAATACCTGCACACGCATGCCTGCACACACACACACACACACTCTTGTGTGTGTGTTTGTGAGGAAGTGAAACATTCATTTTTAGCTGCTTCATAAAAAAAGGTGTCTCCTTTCCTAAGAATGACGTCTTTATCTCACGTTTTAAAGACTTTTCCTTCAGGAAACGGACGTTCGTGTCTCTTTGTGAACCACTCACTCTCCCACACCTCAGTGATTTTCCTCTGCTGCCTCGTGTGGCGAGTCTGTGTCACTGATACAAAAACAACACATTTGATCTGAGTGATGGAGGCGGCAGTGGATCAACAACTCCTATGTGTGTGTGTGTGATGTAAAATCACTGATTTTCTCCATGGACTTTGGTGCGGGAGAGTGAGCGGATCACAAAGCAACACAAACTTCATGACTCACACATCTGCGACTTCACAGTTTGCAGATGTGTGAGCAGCTTCAAAAATCCCAGAACTATCACTTTGAATACACATTAAAAAGCAAATTTTCCACGTGTTTTTAAAATCCCTCTTCTGCTTTTTAGTGAAGGTCACTCATGTGAACCCAGTTTAATCAGCAGCAGAATGGACAGGTTTGTGAATGTCTTGTTGACGAACACAGCAGGAGAATCAACTCTGTCACTGCTTCAGAAACATGATGTGATTTAAACTGTGGAGTCAATAAATGCTGACGTGGTGAACAAGAGCGTTTTAATTGATTCTGGAGCTCACCGAGCATCATGTGCCTCCTATGAGAGGGTGATGAGTGTATTATAATGGAAATGGATGTTATTTTAAAACATGAGTGTTTTGTCTCCAGAATCAAACGTGTTTGTGAAAAACCACAGATTTGTATGAGCTCATGTCTTTGAATCAAATGTAAACCCCGCCCTCACCTTTTGATCCAGTAGTTTTCAGACAGTGAGCGACTTTTCTTTTAACCTTTTTCAAGTAACTTTTAGAATATTACTTGCGTAAAAGTCTTAAAGTACCTGACATTTACTGTACTTAAGTATCAAAAGTCATTTTCTGACATAAGATGTACTAAAGTATTAGCAGTAAAAGTGTTAATGGCTTCTTAACAATAAAATCATAATAATAGGTACAGGTGAACAACTTCTACCAACATTAAAATGAACCTTCAGTCGTGAATGTGACAAACTCTCTGTGTCTGTGGAGCTTCTCAACATCACACTGTGTTTGAATTCAACTTGGAGACCGGTATATCACCGGTTAGCCGCTCAGCTGACAGCTGAAACTCAGCGTCCGGCATGTGCAACAGAAAGAGACCAGAGACCAGAGACCCGGAGACCAGAGCCTCGGTGTCTGACACGGTAAACAACGTACCGCTGCTGTGTTTTAAGTCCACAGCTTAGCGGCTACAGCTTAGCGGCTAACAGCTGAGCGGCTAACAACTGAGGAGCTAACAGCAGAGTTGTTAACAGCTGGGTGGCTAACAACTGAGCGGCTAACAACTGAGTGGCTAACAGCTGAGTGGCTAACAACTGAGTGGCTAACAACTGAGCTGGTGCCGCTAAAAAACAACTAGCGACAACAAACAGGCATTATGTTTGTACTGAACTTTTATTTTGTAGTAACTAAGGTGGTTAAAAGTAAATATAAATAAGGAAGTACAGATACGTGAAAATGATTTGTACTTTGTTACATTACAACACTGATGATAAAAGTACAACAACAACAACAACAACACAACAGATAACAATAATAACACAAGTGAAATATTCAAAACCTCGCTCTGCTTCAGTGTCACTGAGCTACGGCACGTTTACACTGAGCAGACACACTTTTCCACTCACACACACACACACACACACACACACACACACACACACACATACACACACACACACACTTTACTTTACAAGGCCTCAACTGAACAGACACAGTTTTTTTCACCCTTAACTCTTTAAAAGCTGTGTGGATCTTAAATGTGAAAGATTTTGACCTTTGACCTTTGACCTGGTTTGGGATCCAGATGAACCTGATAGATGAGTCACTAAATCTCTGTGTTTCATTTTCTCTCACTTTTCCAAACCAAAGTCCATAAAGAAAGTGTCACAGGGACAGAGCAGCTGCTGGTGAACGCTGCCTCGTGTGGCAAAAACCCTGTCCTGCCATTCAGTTTGATTGACAGTTCGTTTTGAACACACACACACTCATGTAAGTGTTTAAAGAACGCCGACGTTTCACAGTTCAACGACTTCCGATAAGTGGGACGTCTCATGCCAATCACATCCAACACGTCGTGAACGACGACGTGAACAACGACGTGAACAACGACGTGAACAACGACGTGAGGCAGCGCACACATCTTTGGTCTGAGAAACTCTCAGATTATTTTAATCTCCTTTTCGAGGGCGTTTGTTTTGTTTTTCATTAGAATCTTGTCGGCTGATTACGATGAGAGCAATCACTGCAGGTTAATAAAGGAGCAGAGCTCTCATCAGGGCAGGTCTGTCTGCTGCCTCGTCTCAGGGGAAAGAAAAATACTAAACAGAAACATTCAACAGGAAGCTACGAATGTTTCCTGTCAAATTAAACGTCTCATTTATTAAAGTTTCTTCACAATAAAAGCCTGTCCACAACAAAGTTTAGTGAGAACTTATGAATACAATTATGGTTAGAATTGTTATAATATAGCTGTGTCTGGGTTACCAGGGAAACTAAATATCAAGTAAAATACAATACATTTTTATTACTAGAATGAAGTTTAGTGAAGTATAATTCATTCAGTAACAATTCATTTGTTTTACACGTTTAATCAATGTTTATTTGTGTTTTGTGAGTTTTGTGTAATTATTGTTAATTATTTCATTAGATGGAGGAAAAGTTGAAAACATGACATCATTTTTTTAGAGATAATCTCAAACTGCGAACAACCAGATGTCTCACTTCACCACCGCGTGACACTACGTCACTTTACAAATAATAATTCATTCAGGAGTGAAAACAGCATTTAGTTTGCACAGCTCGTCAGTATGGACAGGACATCAGGAAACTGTCTCTTATCTCTGAAAAAAACGGGGAGAAGAAAAGTTCAAGTGGACGATGAAGGACAGTTAAGAAACCTCTGCTTCACTCGCACCTCGCTGAGACTCTCGTCCAACATGCTGCTGTCGTCAGGACAACCGTCACACGCGTGTCAAACCAGCTACTCTGGTCTGTGAGAACCAAAGAACACGTCTGGAAACTCGATAAGCACAGGTCAAACACTGGGAATAGATATAATCCAGATAAGTAGGATGAAAACAAGGCAGCAACACAGGAGTTGATCAGAGTTCAAATGGAACCTTTGGAACTTGTCCAATGGATTTGATCATTTTTATTATGGTTTGTCACCTGTTAGTCAGGCCTTTGACTTTTTAAAGTCTGCGCAGTCTCGTCTGCAAAACCCGAAAACTGGTTGTAAAACGCATGATAAATGCGAACTGGAACCAGTGAACAGGTTTGTAAGTGAATGAACTTTATACACTGTTACATAAATGTATGGTCTGTCACCTTTGGAAAAGAGATTTACCTGGTTCATCAAAAATAAATAAATATCTTTTATCAGTAGGAAGTAGCTTCTGTGTCTTTGTGACAATCCCTTTCAAATTAAAATGCTGCGCTGGGATGAAGCCGCGTGAGGAGTGACTTTAAGAAGCTGGAGTGAACGTCGTCGTCTCTGATGATGATGATGATGATGATGATGATGTCAGAGAAAACAGCAGCAGACACAGCAACGCTCACTCTCATCACACCCATCACTTTTAGGCCAATGCTGGAGCAGTATCCATGGCAACACTGGACTAAATGACATCTGTTTCCTGTGTGTGTGTGTGTATAACATATGAGCACTGTAATGATGGCATGAATATATTTGTGTTTGTGTGTGTGTGGGCACTTCTACAGTTGTGTGTTATATACAGCAGAGAACACATGAATTATTCATGTGTGTGTGTTTGTTTGTCCTAACGTGGGATTTTGTATTCACAACAGTTTTATTTAAATTCTCAGATTGTGTGACACTGTCTTTATGTATGACTGAGTGAACCATGAACTGATGAATACATGACTGAGGGAACCATAGACTGATGAATACATGACTGAGTGAACCATGAACTGATGAAAACATAACTGAGTGAACCATGGACTGATGAATACATGACTGAGTGAACCATGGACTGATGAATACATGACTGAGTGAACCATAGACTGATGAATACATGACTGAGTGAACCATGGACTGATGAATACATGACTGAGTGAACCATGGACTGCTGAATACATGACTGAGTGAACCATGGACTGATGAATACATGACTGAGTGAACCATGGACTGATGAATACATGAGTGAACCATAGACTGATGAATA
The DNA here is from genome assembly GCF_019176455.1 of Solea senegalensis. NCBI lineage: Eukaryota > Metazoa > Chordata > Actinopteri > Pleuronectiformes > Soleidae > Solea > Solea senegalensis. The sequence goes on from NC_058036.1 coordinate 13,936,402, forward strand.
CATGACTGAGTGAACCATGGACTGATGAATACATGACTGAGTGAACCATGGACTGCTGAATACATGACTGAGTGAACCATGGACTGATGAATACATGACTGGGTGAACCATAGACTGATGAATACATGACTGAGTGAACCATGGACTGCTGAATACATGATAGTGAACCATGGACTGATGAATACATGACTGAGTGAACCATGGACTGATGAATACATGACTGAGTGAACCATGGACTGATGAATACATGACTGAGTGAACCATAGACTGATGAATACATGACTGGTGAACCATGGACTGAATACATGATAGTGAACCATGGACTGATGAATACATGACTCAGTGAACCATGGACTGATGAATACATGACTGAGTGAACCATGGACTGATGAATACATGACTGAGTGAACCATAGACTGATGAATACATGACTGAGTGAACCATAGACTGATGAATACATGACTGAGTGAACCATGGACTGATGAATGACGAACCATGACTGATGAATGACTGAGTGAACCATAGACCCATGACTGAGTGATGAATAGACCATGAGACTGAGTGAACCATGGACTGATGAATACATGACTGAGTGAACCATAGACTGATGAATACATGACTGAGTGAACCATGAACAGATGAATACATGACAGTAGACCATGAACTGATGAATACATGACTGAGTGAACCATGAACAGATGAATACATGACAGTGGACCATGAACTGATGAATACATGATTCTATTTCTGACTTCACTGCAGTTACAACAGTTGAGCGCATGCAAGTTTCACTTAGTCATAGTTTTCATTTAGGCAGGAAGCTACTGTAGCTAAGCTAAGCTAAGAAGGTCGGTATGTTGCTGGGAATGTAGAGGGAGAAAGCAAGGCAGAAAAGGAGATGTGTGTCAGGTTTTTGTCTTCTTCACACTGATGAATGGGTTAATGTGTGACACAGAACATCTAAAGAGTTTCACTCGTGCCTTCACACTTTCACCCTCATGTAATCATAATGTCTTCATTGCCAGTCTTTGTTTGTGTGTGTGTCGTCTTTGATCTGAGAGTGCGACCTGGCTTCCTGAGCCTGCTGCGTGACACTTTAAAACTGAAGGATTTCAGATTGCTGTCTGAAGGTCGCACGGAAAACGACTTGTTTATCCGTGTGTTGTGTTTCTGTTGTGTGCTGATCTGAAGTGGATCTAATAAAAGACGTCGATTTCTGTCACGGAACACAATAAATGCAGGTTCTATCCGTTCCCACTGAGGACAAACGCAGTGGAAGTGGGACTTTGTTGCATGTGACCTATTTCTTCTGGTGTCTGGCCATCTGTGTGACATGTGTCCTGTCTGCTGATTGGCTGAGGCTTTTCTCAGGTGTGTCCAGGTCAGCGTGGTTCAGTGGGGAATGATTCTATTTGTAGCACCTTACATCGCTCTGTCAGAGGAGAGGATGTATGAATGGATGAATGGATTTAAGTACATAACCCTTTCACTGCTGCAGTCTCTAAACCCTCAGACGTGAGAATGCCGTCGATCAGTCGGCCAGCTGCGGTGCATTTTTACTAATGTGTTATTCAGGAGTTGTGTTTGTGAATTCAGAGTTCAAGGCAATCACAACAGTCCGGCAATCTCACCGGGGAAACCTGGTTCAATATTCCATCGATGCTGCATCACTTAACTGCCCGCGCACACTTCATCCTCTCCAGCAACTTCCTCCTACATTTCCTGCCGTTCCCACTGCACCGTGTCCCCCGGGCTGAGATGTGTGCGTGGCGAACATCCTAATCTGCTTATCCTACAGCAAACGCACACTATCACATCTGTGCATGATCGCAATTAGAGCAGGTCGTGTCAAACTCTGCCGACGGGAGCGTCGGGGATTTGGACGAGGTCTAATTAAGAGAACAGAGTAAACCAGTGCAGCAGCTCGTCCCCTCTGCTCTCATCTCATTCATTTTCATTATCCACAATAAAGACGTGCTTGATGAAGAAAATGCATCAATCGCGGTGTAGATAATGACCGGGGAAACATGCACAGGAGCTGCCCGAGGTAGACGGGAACGCACGACATGTCATCAGAGTTTACAGCAGCAGAGTGAATAAACATGTTTCAGGCTCGTGAGTTAATGATGTGAACGATAAATTATAGTTTCTTATAAACTCTTCTGTCTCTGTCTCTGTACTTACCCTAACACTTATACAAAATCCACTTATTTTAACCGAATGTTGGCATTTAATTTGACTAATTTCATGCATACTGTGAAAAAGATGTAAATTATACTATATTTCTTGTCTTTTAAACTGAACTTATTGTTGTGTTTAGTTAGTGAATCTCTGTTGTCAGCTGTAGTGATTTATGTAAATATGTCATCTTTACAGAGGTGATGTAAACGTCGTCATCCGTGTTTGTGGCAGCAGAAAACACATGTTGTTGTTGTTATCATGAAGAGATAGTTTTGTTACAAACTTATAAAGTCGTCAAATTTGTATATGGATATGTGCGAAAAAAATGCATCGTCAGAAAAAAGTGAGGAAATAAATGAATACTATCTATAGAACTGATGTCACACAACAGCTGCTCTAATCTGCAGCTGTTTCTGTTACAGGAAGTGAAGACGCAAGACTCTCAGGGACAAACAGTCAAGGACAGTCAAGGACAAACAGTCAGGGACAGACAGTCAAGGACAGTCAAGGACAAACAGTCAAGGACAAACAGTCAAGGACAGTCAAGGACAAACAGTCAAGGACAAACAGTCAAGGACAGTCAGGGACAAACAGTCAGGACAGTCAAGACAGTCAGGACAGACAGTCAGGACAGTCAAGGACAAACAGTCAGGACAAACAGTCAGGGACAAACAGTCACAGACAAACAGTCAAGGACAGTCAAGGACAAAGTTAGACAAACATTCAGTCAAGGACAAAAGGACAAACAGTCGACAGTCAAACAGTCAGGACACAGTCAAGGACAAACAGTCAGGGACAAACAGTCAAGGACAGTCAAGTACCAACAGTCAGGGACAAACAGTCAAGGACAAAGGACAGTCAACAAAGTCGGGACAAACAGTCGGGACAAAGGGACAAAGTCAAGGACAAACAGTCAAGGACAAACAGTCAGGGACAAACAGTCAAGGACAAACTTGACAACAGACATGGGTCCTTGAAAGTGCTTGAATGTTGTGCAGTAGAGAAGTGAAGTTGATATTTAGGTAAATGTCTCCCGTGATTGTGACAACGCCACCTACTGTTTGATGCCCTGTGTTGCTTGATGGACGTAGTCGAGGCCGACACAGGACAGACGTGGAGACATCATGACTCACTGTCCACTGTCTCTCTCTCCACCGCTGACGTGAGATTCCGTGCAGAACAATGAGCGAGTAAAGTTAAGAAAGAGAGAGAAAATGACGACGTGATGTCTGTGAAATCTCTGTCTCACCAAAGACAAAAGACAAAGACTGACTTTGAGGACAATCACTTGTCCAGATGCAGAGCTGCTGCACATCAATAAAAGAGGACGCCATCATGGACCGAGACGCTCTTACAAGTTGTCCTCCGTCTTAAGCTGAGTCAGGAAAAGTGCTTTGATGTCTGTTGTGTGTGCTTAGCATGATGCTACATTAGGGTTAGCAGCACGTACACACCGTGTTTCGATGAGAAAGTTGAATATTTGTGCTCTTGTTATCAGAAGGACGTCGGGACACTTCCTTGGATTAAAAGGTTCAGTTATAATCTGTCAGAAACTTTTCCTGCCAACATGGCGGAGCAAACAAATGTGTCATGTGATGCCTGTAGGGCGATGTGATTGGTGACGTCTATAATGTGAAAGAAATAATGCTAAGATAAGATAATTGCTGCCTCGTTGTGACTTCAGACATTGAAGAGAGAACATAAGTGAACAACTCCCACATTTAAATCCTGACCTCGACCTTTTCCTCGTTCTGCATGTTTCCACATGGTGAAAGGCGGCGTCGTCCCTCCATCACACAGCTAACGTGGCCAAGCGCTGACTCAGCAAACAGCAGCGGTCTGAGAATGCTCTGAAGCAAAGTTGAGTATCTTTGTTGCTTGTCTTATTTATGGTAATGAGGCTTTAGTGGAGGCTCCTGAATGCATCACGCTCCTTTATTTAGAGACAGGAATGCGCCTATTCAGCAGAATGACGACGACAGCTCAGCAAAGCAAACCTCGTCGTGTATAAATATATCACAAAATAAATGAGATTACGTCTCATTACCAACGCACTCGTCTTCTCTGGACCTCCCTTTGTTTTTCTCACAGCCTTTTTAGTGAAGAAAGACTTTTCAACTTCTCAGAATAAAGACAATTATTTTTGAAGTGTGGTTGTTTGAGGGCACTGGACTGCACTGAGCTGAAGGGACGGAAGGACAAAAGGACAAAAGGACAGGCAACCTGTGACAAGGAGGGACTCAAAGAAAGACAGATTTCATCTTCACATGTTCACGTCTTCATCTCTCTGTGAGACAGACGTCTGTAAAGCACTCATTCAGGATCAGCAGCTCCTGAGTGTGTGACGTTAAAATCACTGTGGACTTTGGTGTGGGAGAGTGAGTGATTTACAAAGTATCACAGTCTTCCATGTCTATTCAGAAAAGGCTGAGATTAAATGGAATGTTTTTAATCCCTTTAACCTTAAATTCAGCCAAACTCCAGAGCAAAAACTCCATTTCAAAGCCTCCAGAATGGTGATTTTACTTTATTGTGTATTTTCCTCTAAATGGGAACATAATGAATAAAAGTGATTGAAACTAGTGATTGAAATCATTCACTCATTAGGACAATGTTGTTTTGGGAGTCGCCCCCTGGTGGCTATTAAATAAATGTTCACTCCTGATTTTTTTCTACGCTCCAGACATTTGATTTTTGAAGTAACCAGCACGTTTGTGTCCTGAGGGGCTTTCACGTTCATATTTGCATGTTGCCTTTCCATTCATTTCATCACTCGCGACACGAAGCGTGATTAAAAGTCATTTCTAGCCCTCTGTCAAGAGTTATAATATCATTTTTGCAATTTAAATTCAACGTGTAAAAAGTTTACAGAAAGTTTTGAATTATACAACGCGTGATATCAATTATGGAGCATATGTTGGATTAGCTCAGGCCGCCCGTCAGTCAGAGAAGAACAAATGAATGAACTGAATCTCTGATAAGGTCATAGTTAATTGCTCACCCGCTGATAAATAATGAAAGCGATCATTTTGTAGGAAGCAGAAACACCATGTGTAGAGGACACGCGCTTCAAAAGTCCATTGTTATGTTTACAGATGATTGTAGAGCTCTACTTTCCTCTCCTCCGTCTATCCAAGCAAATCAAGGGCATTCAGAATGACTCCATCTCCTCAGTGGGACCTCAAAACCACCTCACTCTATACCTCGCTACACATCACCAAACCAGGTTTCCCTCGGTGTGAAACGCTCAGCTTCCTGTCAGTGCAGTTGAGGGGGAAGCCGGACAAAGAAGAGAAGAAATCGCCGCTTTGAAATTGGAAGAGGACGAGTTCAGACACGAGCGAGACGACACAAGACAGTGATGAGGACGAGGAGTTGTCAATGGAGTCAAAAACTTCACTTTCCTGTTGGAAAAGTCAGTGAGTTCAAATGTTCTCAGAGGAGAACTCTGCAGGATTTTACCCTCTAACACTTTCAGAGTCATGGTAATGGTTAAATGTCTTGTTGTGTCTCTATCGCCCCCTACTGTCTGTGAGCAGAAAACCAGGCTCACGGAGCCGGATTCCTTAAAATCAGGAGATCTTGAAAGAAAGAATTGCTTCACTATCTTTAAGATCAGCGCAGTGAAAGCATTATTTCAGACGTTCATCACAACGAGCCGGAAAAATGAAGCAGGAAAAACTGTCGTTGGAGGAAGAAGAGGAAACGACTGTTTGACCGAGCGAGGGGTCAACACAGAGAAAGACGTGGGCACGGACTCAGACACACGGACATGGACTCGGACTCGGACACACAGACACATGGACACACAGACATGGACTCGGACAATCGGACACACAGACATATGGACACACAACATGGACTTCGGACAACGGACACAAGGACTCGTTCAGACATGGGACAATCGACACATTTGACAATCGACAATCGGACACCGGACACACAGACACACAGACACACAGACATGGACTTGGACATGGATTCAGACACACGGACACCGGACGGACACACTTTGGGACACACAGACATGGATTCGGACACGGATTCAGGACACAGACTCGGGGACTGACTCCTCTGGACTGAGACTGATTCGAACACACGGACTGGGACTGGGACTCAGACTCGGATTCGGACACGTGGACTGGGACTCGGACGCGGTCCACTTTTATTGCATCTGGACAAGTGATTCAAAAAACTGTGTCTATTCAAAACAATGCAGTCGGCCTCACGTTCTCAGCCTTAGACAAAACGAGTGTTGGAGAGAATGTTGTGGGAGGGGAATGCTAACAACAGGAAGTTAGCTAAACGACAGGAGCTCTTAGCAGTAACTGCATGAGCTGCCGCGACAGTGAGTCTGTCTTCTGTCAGCGCTCCTTCAGTTAACAACACTCTCATTCATCACAGCGTCTTACTTCTTTCACTTTTGTTCCCTCATAAGTGAGATAAGAGTTTTTCTCCGTGAAGGTTGCTGATGAGGAGGAGAATTCCGTGTGAATGATGTCGAGGCCGCTAACGCTCCCTGCTTCAGATGCTGCGAGAGGACACCGTCTCTTTGGTAAGCCGAGCAGAGCCTCACAAAACGGCCTGATACGGAGTTATTGATCACCTCTGTCAGACCAAGGCTGGTAATTCACACCGGTTTACCCTCCATTCATTATAGCAACCATTAGAATGTGTCTCCCAGCAGTTGTGTCGTGTTCCCTAAACTCAAGCCTAACCAAGGCTGTACCATTCCAAACCATGATGGACACACGCCATCAGTTAGTCCTGCGATTGGCTGTTGCAGGGTATCTCACACATTGGTTCATATCAAATTCAAGGACTTTTCAAGGACCAATTCCTTCAAATTCAAGGACAGAACGTGCTGACTCAGCTTAAGATGGAGGACAACTTGTAAGAACGACTCGGTCCATGATGGCGTCCTCTTTTATTGATGTTCAGCAGCTCTGCATCTGGACAAGGGATTGTCCTCAAAGTCCGTCTTTGTCTTTTGTCTTTGGTGAGATTTCCCAGACATCACGTCGCCATTTTCTCTCTCTCTTTCTTAACTTTACTCGCTCATTGTTCTGCACGGAATCTCACGTCAGCGGCGGAGAGAGAGAGAGACAGTGGACAGTGTCCACAACATGGCGAGTAATGACGTCAAACAGTAGGTGGCGTCGTCACAAACAAGGGAGACACTGACCTAAATATCAACGTCACTTCTTCACTGCACAACATTCAAGCACTTTCAATGACCCATGTCTATTTAGGGCAATTTTCAAAAAACTTTCAAGGACCCTGAATTCTTTTTTTCTAATTCCCAAACATTCAAAGATTTCAAGGACCTATGGGAACCTTACTGTTGACCTGTCAGGTGTGTACTCAGCCTCTCACCAAGCGTCACCAGGATCGGATGAATGGATGAGAGTGAGACAGACCTTTCATCTGGTTTTCATCAGTTCCTCTCAAACGTGACGTCGCTGAGTGACGACAGTGAAGAAAGATCAAAGTCGTGGAGGAGAGTGTTGTTCGTGGCTCGGTGCGAGTGATTCAAACGTGCTGCGCTGATTAATAATCACTGGATTCTGTTTCTACTGCAGCACAGACACGTTCACTCTCCGCAGCTTCAAAGTCAGGCTTTTTCAAACCAAGCCTCAGGTTTATCTCAACAGCTCGTCGTTGCTGTCACAGCGACGCATGCATCACCTCCATGAACGATGATTTCCCCTCACTGTTCATAATTTACACCACTGCACATCCTCTCTGTTTACATGGACGCCCAAAGACAGACAGACAGACAGACAGACAGCTCTGTGTGTGTGTACATTATGCATGACGATGTACGGTATATTAATATTAACCATTTCAGTGCATATTTGATCCGTAACAGGAGACACTGTTCGGTGATCTGGTCCAGGTTTGTCCATCAGAGACAAAAGAAAACATGCCGAGTGATGGAGAGAGACAGGAGGAGAGACAGAGGAAGAAGAGATAGAAGATAGAGAGAGAAAGACACGAGGAGAGACAGAGTAAGAAGAGATAGAAGATAGAGAGAGAAAGACAGGAGGAGAGACAGAGGAAAAAGAGATAGAAGATGAGATAGAGAGAGAGACAGGAGGAGAAGAGAGATAAAAGATGAGAGAGAGAGAGAAAGACAGGAGGAGAGGGAGACAGAGGAGAAGAGATGAAGATGAGAGAAAGAGACAGGAGGGAGAGACAGAGGGAAGAGAAGAGTTAGAAGATAAGATAGAGAGAGAAAGACTCTGCTGACAGTTCACTGCTTCATCAGTGAAGCAGAGACACGACAGATGAATGTCCACAGCCTCATTCATTCATTCATTGACCCTTCATCTCATCTGGGTGCCTCGTGTTCTGAGAGCAAAGCTAAACAGTGAGCAGAGAAGTGTATCATCATGAGGTGGAAGTGTCATGAGCTCATAAATGTGAGGCCTCTCTGCTCCACCGTTGACCCGCGCGTCAACTGCTTCATCTTCTTATGTCATCCATCCTTGTAATGGCGGTAATTACAGGACGTATGCAAATCCCACTTAAACCAATCATCATCTGCAAATGCTAAGGTCGGGTCAGTGCGGAGAAAAGAGGAGTTCCTCCCTTCCTCTACTCTCATATTCTCCAGCACATTCTGCAAGGTTTGTTTTGATGTTTTATTCCACAAAAACTTACATGATATGGACAAAAGTGCAGGACGGTGGTAAGTGAAGAGTTTATTTAAAGCACAAAAACAGGTGACAGGCATGAAGATCCTCAAATATGTGACTAAAGCGCAGACGCGGGATCGACGTCATCACAGAAGCACGTGCAATAACGTCCACTCACAAAAACAACGCAGACAAAGGAAGTGGGAGTGGTTAAATACACTGAGGAATCAGGGAGGCGACAAACAGCTGTGACGAAGCAGACTCAGGTGAAACAGGCTAATCACAGAGGGGGGAAGTAAAGTGCACGCAGACAAGGGACGGAAAGGACTTCAAAATAAGAGCGGATTTCACAATAAAATGACATTGACAATGGAACATGACAGGCACGCTTGACTGTAATGACATATTTAAATACATTTAGTTGACAGAATGGTTCAGTCCTTCAGTCACTGAACTGAAAATACCAGTGAACGTGGTCACGATGGTGCTGTCTGCTAAATGTTGGAGATGAACGAATGTTTTTCCTCTTTGATCTACAGTTGGACATTGTTACTTTGATTCTTCAGGTTCTATCACTGATGTAAAGTCGCGCTCGACCTCTAGAACAGTGACGAGGTCACACACTGACGGTGGACGAGAAGGTCTGGCTCACAGTCTCTGTTCCAGACCTGCTCAGTCAAGTTCTTCTTCTTTCTCGTCCTGTCTTTGTCCACGGGGACACAAAGAATAGAAAAGGACCTTCCTCCTCGTTTAAGTTCAGCAAAAACACGATTGAGAAACAGTTATTTTATTGTGTGAACATCATTTTCTTGGGAGGAAAAAGGAGAAGAGCTCTCCTCCCCCGAGTCCCCTCCTCTCACGTCCTCCTTCACTTCTCACCCTCTTCCCCTCCTGCTGTCATTTCTCTCCCTTTGCTCACCTTCTTGCCCCCTTTTAATCCCCGATTCTCACACTCTTCCCCAAGAAAAAGCCTGAACATCGTCCTCCTCTGGCTCTGTCTGTCCTCGTCCCCTGTGACTGTCTCACCTTCCCTTCGTCTCTCTGCCCTCGGGGTCAGACCTGGGTAGCTCTCTGTTTTCTTGTTGAAAAACATTATAGGATTAAAGCCATTAAAGTTTCCGTTTTGCAAAAATATAATCCACAATTTTCGCCTCATTTGAAGGTCAATTCTCTGCGTTAAAGTGTCCGTCTGAAGGATTATCGGGATTATGATCAAAGTCATTTTTAGATGTCAGATTTTGTTTGTTTCTTTTGTTTTATCTTTGCATACTGTGGATTTAACAGAGCTCACAGCGTTGATGTCAATATTCTGACTTCTGGTGAATAGGTCGCCTTCAATTTCACCATCATTCCCTGGAAAACGACAGCAGCTCGTTCAGTGCAGGATCTAGTGTTAATCTAAGCAGCAGGAGTGTGTGTGTGAGTGTGTGTCGCTGGTTTGAGTGCAAATAGGAGGATTCAGTGTAAATCCTGCTGCTCTCAGGGACACAGTGTCCTTCTTTCAGAGAAGCAGCCAACAAGTCTAATCTGCAGCATGAAAATGAGAAGATGTGTGAGAGGGAACACGACGAGCTTCTCTGAGACCGAGTCCCTGCAGTTTTTATCCAAATTGTGTCGCTTTCACCTGAGAAAAGTACAAAAGTAGCTCTGATTTTGGCATAAAAATCGTTTTCAGTACAAAAAAAGTCTGTAAATGTGAGTTAAAAGGACAGTTTCATAAAGGTTTTATGAATCCACCCTCATTTTCCTTAATAAAGTAGATAATAAAGGCAAAATGAAACAGGATACATTAAGATAAAATTAAAATTAAGATAAAACTAAAACTCTAGTTTAAAAAGAATCTAATATCTCATAAAAAAGTACAATTCTTCAAATATCATCAGTATGAACTGACACTGATGATTATTGTTCATGAAAATCCAATTCTACTATAAAATCTTATTTTTGACAAATAAAATCACTTGTTTTTTTCAACAGTGAAAGCTACAAATGCTTATTGTTATTATTATTATTATTATTATTATTATTATTATCATTATTATTATCATGATTATTATTATATCACCATTATTATCATTATTATGATTATTATCATCATGATCATTATTATTATATCACCATTATTATTATTATTATTATCATTATTATTATCATGATTATTATTATATCACCATTATTATTATTATTATTATGATTATTATCATCATGATCATTATTATTATATCACCATTATTATTATTATTATTATTATTATAATAATATCACCATTATTATTATTATTATTATTATAATAATAATATCACCATTATTATTATTATTAATAATATTATTAATATTATTATTCGTATTATTGTTATGTTATCATATTATTATTATTGTTGTTATTATTATCGTTATTATAATCATTGTTATTTTGGTATATTGGTATTTTTATTCGACAAAAATGAAACAATATTTCAGGGACAAAGACTAATCCTTTTTTCAGTTTTTTTTTATGTATGAATTGTGTAATTATTTATTTATAAATAAACAAGATGGGTTTTCACTCAATAATTAAAATTTGCTGTCTTTTAAATGACAAAAATAATGTTTCTCCTGGAGCATAATTCCAGAATATTTGGCCTCTTTGTTCACAAACCGTGACTAATGCTCAATATTCATGTGAGAACGAGAGCAGAGCGATCAATGTGGCTCACACATCTGAGGGGAGAATAAAACACTGACCTCATTCTCCTCCTCTTTTCCTCTAATGCCCAATAACCCATGTTATTAAGTTAAAAAAGGAAAAAAAAAACAACACTTCTTTGTCTTTTCTTCACTTTTATCATTGTCCCAAGAAGATGGATTTTAATTCATGTAATGTACTGTTTGTACTGCACTGTAATGTATCGTGAGTCCATGTGTTTAAAGTGTCTCAAAACATGTGAACTGTAAAGAACTGAGTTTGCTTTGACCTCTGTCTCTGCCTTTAAGCTCTCGTCTCGTTAGCGTTAGCTATCTTCACCAGGCAGTTGCCGTATCACTTACTTTAAGCCACATTCAAAGCCGAGCGCATGCATAATGAATGCGCGTTATCGTAAAGAATCACAGCGCAGGTTCGTTTCTCCCGCAGAGATCTGACGGCTGCTTCTCGCTGGCGGGCAGCTCAACTATCTGAGACAGACGAGGGGCAAAAAAAAGCAAAATCCCTCTCGTGAAAATACTGACATCATTGGAGGCGTGGCCACGCGCACGCTCACCGCTAACCTGAGCAGCTGATCATTCCTGGATGTTTTATTTATCCGGACAGTCACATGAATGTTTGATGGAGGCGTCTGGCTGCATCGCTGCCCTTCACACCGACACTCTCTCTTACATGGACTCCGACAATGCATAAACACAATTATATTACACACTATTATATTATAATAAAATCACTATTATATGCAATGCTCATAAAATTAGGAAATAATAAAGTGTGGAATGGAGCAGAAAACATTAAACTCCAGTGTGGAACCTATATACATATACATACATACATACATATATATATATATATATATATATATATATATATATATATATATATATATATATATACATATATATGTATACACATATATACATAAAATAATACCTTTAATAAAAATGAAAAACAAAAAAGGTAATATACTTATCAAATATAGATACGTATTTCTTATATCAAATAAAATAAAATAGATTTAAGTTGCTAGTTGCTAAATAATTAGCATCACAGTCACTTTATATCCAAAGCTGTGTCATTCACACATTATTGATGCACCTCAGGTTGGTTTGTTATTCATATTAATAGGAGATGCTCACATGCTCCCATTATAGTTTATAATAGGTTTTGATGTGCGAAACATTTGCATTTTAAAATGACTAGCTAAACTGAGCTAGCTAATAACAACGTTAGCCACATGGCGTTCTGAAACGCACAGTGGATTATTAAAAGATAGCGTCTGGCATGAAATTACATTTTTTTAATCCCTGTGTGTGACTTAATGCAAACTCACCCCATAAGAACATAAGAGGTTCATAAGCTCTGGAGAAAGTTTGTAGCTTCACGTTGCGGCCTCTTCTTCCGTAGCATTTCCGTAGCATAGCATAAGGGAGATCAGCATCGGCATGACCCGAAGTATCTGTCTTTAAAAAGTACAGCCACGTATCTGCGCTGTAACAGCCACGATTTAGTTCTTCTGCAGTGCGTTTTTCCTTGTCCATCTTCATTAAACTGTGAAAACTCACGCAGCTAATGAAGTAGCAGTATCAGTAACGGTCCTTATGCATATTAAGTAGCCATGTGTTTTCTCTGGGACACGATTGGCCGAAAGATATGTCGATCAAACAACCCAAATTCAAACACAAAGTTGATGGTTTAAAGACTTATTTGTGACTTCAACTTGCATATTCTGTAACTTGTTGCTGGTAGTCTCAAGTAACCCACCCCTACATGAGGGTCGCGGGGGCACTGAGCCAATGTCAGCTGGCATAGGGCAATAAGAAGGGTCATACCCTGGACAGATCACCAGTACATCACAGGGACACATATAGAGACAAACAACCATTTACTCTCATTCTCACACCACGGTCAATTTAGAGTGTCCAATGTACCTAATCCCCATAATGCATGTTTTTGGACAGTGGGAGGAAACCGGAGAACCTGGAGAAAACCCAGGCACACACGGGGAGAACATGTGAACTCCATGCAGAAAGGCCCAGGGGTCAGACCGGGTCTTGAACCTGGGTAATTTGAAAAGTTAAAAAGCTAAAATAAAAAGTTGTGACCAGGTTTTGGTTCCCATGAGGATCACTGGTCCTGACAAGGTCAGTGTTTATGTCCTAAAGTGGTACCAAATATGAGCAAGAAGCAGAAGTGAATTGGTCCATTACGTTTGTGAGAAACTAAAGTTGTGATCGTGATAAGTCCTATTGAATCTCTATGTTTATTTTCTGAATTATTTGGAGATAATTCTTGGTGTTTTCAGCCACAGTGTTGATGTATGAAGGTGCCTCACTGGAGGTGTGCTTCTTCTGCCTCACCTGCTTCTTCGTGACATAAAATGTCATCACAGACACAAAAACACTGCTAGGAGAGTGAGAGTCGCGTGGCGCTGATAACTCATTTGACAAAGATTTGTTTATATTTAAAAGTTATGCTCTACAGCTTTGAGCACATTGTATGAACTATGAGTGACCAGAAACACAGTGGCTACTTTATATGAAACTCTGTATGGGTAAAATAGCTCTGTGCATTTCATAACTACGTCCTTCACGCCTCCATGAAAACTATGTTAACATGTAAACAATTACGTCCTACAGTCCAGACAGCAGACATTTTTTCCTTAAATTTAGAAAAGCACAGGAAGAAACTGTTCCTATTTTCCCTCCTAGCACTGACTCTGTGGTGACATGGATATTTATAATAGGAGACCAATGTCTGGTTACCCACCATACTTTCCTCCAACTGTTGATTTCTGCATCCAATTCATTCCCCTCATGTATAAAATGACCATCTGGCCATGCAGCATGTACCCCAGGGCAGCCTGGAGTGATCCACATTACACTGAACAAGGACTGTTGATTACAAGTTGAATCAGATAAGAGAAGTTAAAAACAAATCTTTGTAAATACACAAAGTGTTTTTTTTGTTCTTGTACGTTTTTGGTATATTTGTACTTGTGTCTGCGTATTTTTACCTTTTGGTCACTTAACGCCGTTGGTCAACATCAAAGATGAGAACGTTTTTCAGCCGCAGCATGGCCTCAAGTGTTCAAAACAACATTAATGTCCGAGAGAGGAAAGGAGTGAACTGGGCCCACAGGTCCACCCAGTGATGTGTAGTCACAGAGCAGCAGCAGCCCTCAGTCCATATAAACTGTAAGAAGCTCCTTTCGCAGCCTCAAAACATGGAAACAAGACTTGATGCCTTTTCTACACAGATACATTTCCGTCTGTTTGCAATGAGCTGAATGAGATGCACATTGTGAAAAATAACAGGGAGCCAATATGGAAGAGCTTATTTGGCAGTTTCTCCTGCAAACCCATAAATGATTTTGTTTGGCATCCGATTGTTTATTCATGACTCAAATTAAATGCATACAAAAAAAGTGAGACATATGGAGTTGAATGAATCTCATATTGCTAGCTGTGCTCTCAAAAGGCCTCAACTCTATGAAAACACAACGCTCAGTGACAACAATGAGGAACTCTTACATGGACCTCATTTGGAGATAATCTTGGCAAGAGCATCACAAATAGATAATACCTTTCAACATGATCATCATTCTCTATTCATCTACATTGCAATTAGTCACTTTCCAAAGGCCAAAAACTTATAGGCAGAGCAGCCAAGTCACTGTTCCAACCCCTTAGGCTTTGGGGTTAGCCTCAGTGATTAAATTCGGACAGAAATAGACAAATCTAAAGTCTGCTGTCATCCGACTGATGATATGTGTTTATGTTTATTTACAGGATATTGTAATTTGGACACATGGATTTGTGTGTGATTATTTAGACTACATGTTTTGATGTTCCATAATGATACAGGGATGATGTTCGTTAAAAAAAAAAAAAGAAAAAAAAGAAAAAGATATTCCGATTTCATATTCTATACAAGGCACAGACTGGTCATGTGATTACTTATGTTAAATTATTTCATTGCAGAAACTCCCCCCCCCAAACTCTGCACTTCCTCTATTTGTTTACCTTTCACCTTTAAACACGTTCTTGGTTATAAATGTATATAAAAGCACGGGCTGAATCTAAAAAAGCAGTCTCTCACGTGCAGTTTGTTGACTTTCTATTTCCAGCTCTATGAAGACAAATATACACAGTCAGTGGAAACCATGATGGTGGAGATGCATATATACAGCGTTGGAGGATGGTCAAATTCCCTCCGGTCACCAGGGTGACCACAGGTGGTTTTTATGTAAAACACCACTGTCTGATCAGTGAATATATATCCCTGAGTCCTGAGTGTCCTCCACAATTCACTTTATAGTTATTGCTGTCCACAGTGTCTCTAAGAAAAGGCTCAGACATTGCCGCCCTGAAAAAGTGCAAAGCATGCGCTTTCACATTTCTGAAACCAGTTATTTACTCAATGTATTTTCCTTTTTCTAATTGGGGAACATGTCTGGTTGAAGGTCCATAAAGTGAATCCTGGCCAGGATGACTTATCTTGATAAATGATCAGGTAGGAACAGACACTCTTCCGGCTAAAAAAGAACACCTCAACAATGTGGAGACATACTCTCTTCACATGTGTGCAAATGCAACCGACTGGTCCATCGGTGTCTTTATGGTGCTGAAATTAACCCAGCGCAGCTCGTGTGCATCAGCTCACCATGAGTGCTACAAGCAAACTCCGGCTCTGTGAGGACTCTCTGACAGACCTTACACTTCTCATCCTTGTCCAGTCTGAACTTGGTTTTCGAGGCCTGCATCTGCAGAGAAGAGGACAAAAGGGTAACAGGGTGAGGACAATCACAAACAAGACTACACATAATGTTTGCTGAAGTGAAAAAGAAATGTGGAATACATTCATAAACTCACCCAGATCACCTTGTGCTGCATGAGCTGCACCTGGGCCAGCGCCTTTTGCAGCTTCACCATCCGTCGCTGGTGAACGGTCGCCCTGATAGATCTGAATAAGTATTGAGAGACCAGCTGAACAGACCAGGAGTCTGGCAGGAGCTGGATGACCTTCTCCGCAGCAAAGGCCTGAGGGTTGTTGTTGAGCAGGTCTACTACAGTGCTGATCAGATCCTCGGAGCCCAGGTAGATTTGGAGTAAGGTGAGCAGTAGCTCCTGAGGGTCCTGGTCCTGCACAGCCCTAAAGCAGTAGGCTTCTGCAGCCTGGAGGTCTCGCTCCTGGTGTACAAGCACCTGCAGAGCCTGGGAGTGTTCCCCTCTCCTACCAAGGAGAATGGCTTTCTCTCTGTGCAGGGCTGTCAACTTGACTCTCTCTGAAATGAGGGGAAAATGACTGTAACAGCAACTTCTGGGTGATTCGACAATGATTTATGTTCTGACAAGGCATACACACACCATATAGAGTGGAGACATCATAGAATTTAGATTCCCACAACAGATGTTGCAACTTCCCCCTGGTCGGCCTCAAATCTGCTTCCTCTTCCTCTTGCAGCATCTGAGTAACATATGCCAAGGCCAGACGGTTGTGATGGCTTTCCTCCTGAGGGCAGATTGAATCAATCTTGTCTCACTGCATTTAATAAAAATGTCAGGGAATTCCATTAGGTAGCTGCTGCTCTACCCACCTCACTGGTCAAATCATGTATCAGGAACTCAAGATACAAAACCAACGCCAGCAGGTGCTTTTCCAAAAGAACAAGGACGTCTTGTGTTTCCAATCGATCCTCTCGGGGACGTTTGGTGAAAAGCTGCACTCCTATCTTTTTCAAATAATAATAATAAAAAAAAACTGTTATTGATGATATATAATGACGAATAATTGCCCCATAATCAAGGCAGACTTAATATGATTGAGTGGGTGGCTTTAGCCCACGCTGCATAATTGTATTGTGCAACTCTGCCCTCTGCAGTCGTACTGAGAGCATGAAACCCGAAAAGGCACCTCTTGGTTTCTCTGCAGAGTCCAGTCTGCAAATTTCCACACAGTCTCTTTGTCGTCCAGCTGACTGAGGGTCCACACGATGTGACCGTACACATCCGAGCAAGAGGAGTCTTTGTGGGAGCCATCTGCAATCTTCACCCACGTCTGAACAAAACAACACAATGTGCTAAATCACACAACTACATCGAGACAATATACAACTTTATGAGTGGAGGATATTACCTCAAGTGCATCAGTTTGCTTCCCATGGCTTTGATAGAGGGAACCTAATGCAAAAAATCTGAAAATAAAACAAGATTAAAGACCAAACACTCCATTCAAACCAAATTATTGAAGATTTTTGTTAAATTTATACTAGAGTGTGTATAGGGAATTTATTTTTCACCTTTTATATTGCTCCAAAACAGGAACACAGTATTCCAGCCTGCATTCATTGGGAAATATCACAAGCTGTTGCAGATTCTCTGTGTCTCCCAGTTCTGCATACAGCCTCAGGAGGGCGCAGTCCACCTCTGTTGAGCACTTCAAGTCCTGCTCCGTCCCCCTGACAGCTCTGAGGAAATCTCCCAAGAAGGTCAGGTAGTGATGAAATGTGTTTCTGTCCTTTTGCCAGAGCAGCTGGAGATCTCTGCCTCTGTTCTCTTGATCAAGCTGGGAGTGAAAGTCTTCACCGAGACATGTCCCTATGTCAGGGTAGAGGAGGAGGATTTCTCTGGGGTCCAGCTCACCTTTTCTGTTCAAGTGGGTTCAAGTATGGAAATGTGTTTCGCATAAATAGTTTTTAAACACACTTTGATTCTGGAGTGTCGTGTTTGGGGAATTTACCCTTACATGAATAAATCTTTGGCCTCTGAAAATCCCTCCTGGTAAAAGTGAACAAATCCAGCGAGACATGTGATGGTCTTCTGCAGATCCTGTCAGTAAAGAAACATTCTCTCAGAACCACACATACTATTTAATGCACCAATATTATGTGAGCTGAAAGGCACACTGTGTGACTACCCTTCAATCTCTGAGGCAAAGCATTTTACACTTAAGGACAATAAAAACCTGACCTCATTATAAAATTGAGTTTAAATTATACAACAAACTGACAAACAGCATTAAATGTAGAGAAAGCTGGATTGCAATTAAAGGGTGTGAAGCACTCTCAGACCTTCTTAATAGCATGTTAGCATGCTAATATGCTAAACAGCGTGGCGTTTTCACATTTGCACGATGTTTGCGTGGCCTTTTTGCATGGAGTTTGCATGTTCTCCCTGTGTGTGCGTAGGCTTCCTCCGGTGTCTCCGGTTTCCTCCCACAGTCCAAAACCATGGACTGTGGTTTCCACCCTCATGTGGTGGATAAAATGGTAGAAAATGGATGTTGTGTTGTGTTTTTTGAGATATTTGTTAGATACAGATTTCAGAGCAGGGAGATATTCATGTTATACTTTTCACCTTGTATGAGTCAAGTGGCCGATGGCTTTGAACTCCATTCAGCAGCAGCAATGCCTCCTCGACCTTCTCTTGTCCTACGAGTGCCTGGATCTGCTCCTCCAACGGCACCAGGCGCAGGCTGAAAATATCTCTCTCTGTGAACACAACCACACCACCTGAGGAGAGATAATGTGTTTTGTTGTAGGGGCATTTAAGAATGAGTGTTTGGACAGACATGGGTCGCCGTCTTTTTTAAAAGAAGGCCACAGTTTCAACAGGTTCATGATACTGTCCGGTTTTACCTGGCGTGGAGAGCAGACCCTTCGCTCCATGGACACTCACAGTCTGTTTGCACTGCTGATCCAACATGCTGTAGATCAATAGCGCATGGGGCTGCACGGTGAGGATGTAAGGGAAACACACTTTGGCTGCGAGTACGTCCGGAGACCACTGCAGGGGAGGACACTGGCAAGTCCCTGTCTTCATCACAAACATGCCTGAGGGATGATAGTGACGAAATTATATCTTGGCAAAACAAATATCCTCTGGCTTGATGAATATATGGGGAGCTTATATGAAGCACTCTGTGACGCATGGAGATGGTTATACTTGGCTGCATGAAGAACAAAATGTACCGTAAATATTTTGGCAGCGCTTACCCAGTGATTCAGGCCCATTGAGGAGGAATTCCCCTCGGCCCGCTGAGGTTACAATGATGCGCTGTCTGCTGTGATCGTGAGGAAAAAGCTCCTCGCCTCTCCCAGTCTCGACATCACAGAGGAGATACCTGTCACAGGTAGCTAAACACACAATGGTGCCATCTACTGCCAGGGCCCAAGGATCCTGAAGTAGTGGGACTTCCTTGACAACCTCCCACCTGTCCACTCCCACCGTGTGTATATGGATCACTTTCCTGCGGCTGGAGGAAGTCACCATCCCCACACATCCTCCTCGATCTGTGAACGACGACTCGCTCACCTCGAACAAAGACACATGCTGGATTTTCTTCAGAGTAGGAACAGGGTCTAAGGAGAACATGTTGAGGGCAATAATGCTTCGATCCCACAAAACCAGCAAATGATTGAAAAGTGGGACAGCTCTCAGTTGCACTATAGGATTGTTTGATCCTAGTTTTTTTGTTCTGCCATCTCTGGTTGTGATCTGCTCAGGACTCATGTCTCCATTTGTGCCGCTCGACAGGATGAGGTGCTGGACTGTTGCATTTTTGGTCCCGATGTACACATTTCGATCATAGCACTCGAGGCACTGGATGCTGGATCTGTCCTTTGCTTTGGAGGCTTCTTGTTTCGTGTAGACATGTGTTTTTATGAAAGCTTTAAAAGCCATTGCAGAAGTTTATTGCTCTTGTAATTTGGCCGTGCAAACGTGTGAATAAAAGCTCTCCAAGAAGAAAACAGAGTTCTTCTCCTGAAATCTGCCTAAATCAAAAACATTCGTGAAATAAAAAAAGATATCCCTACCTCGCTCTTGTCCCCCCTTCTTCTCTTGATCCTCCACAACATTAAGTGCAAGTACTTTCACCTCCCCATGTGACTATATCCTGACTGGAAGTCTGTGTCAGCATTTTATGTTGCTCATCCTGCCATGTGAGGACACTTACACAACTCATCCAGTTGCCCCACCAAGAAAAGCAGCTTTTACAAGAATGAAAAACCTTAGGAGCGGTGAAGAAGACGGATATTTTGAGGCGACAGAATTTACGGCCACATGTATTCTTGGCTCGTACACGGACAAAGTGGCGGCTTTTGGTCAGTGGATAATGGACAAGTAGAAGAGCAAGTGATCTGCTGATAAAACCATATATAGTCGCGCTCAGTTTGTCTACAGTGTGCGTGAGTTGGGTGTGATGAGGTCAAAAGGCAACCAAAACAGAGCAGAGGTTTGTTTTACAGCAACGATTGTCTGAAAGGGTTGCTGACATCGGACAATATGGCCGTAAAAGATGTGGAATTTAAACCTACCACCACAGTTTGTTATTTTGAACTCTGTGTTGTCTGTCTCCTCCGAGGAATTTCATATAAACAGATGCACGCACACTCCTCTGGATGGCATCATTGGAACAAATAAGACAAAACAGCAGACCCTAACATGACATCCATCTCAGCCTGATGCACATATACAGGTGTTTATTGGAGCAATCTTTAGAATATTAAGTATTTCACATGAAAGAAGCGTAAATCATGCATATTTCTTGTTTGTATAGTCCTGACTTCAAAGATACATGTTGTGAAATGCATGTGAAAACATCACAGGTTTTTGTTGGGTGCACTGTATGTGTGAGAGGACAGGACGCGTCTTCTCACTTCTCCCTGCCGCAGTCGGTGCACAAGATGTTGTCGCGCTGGGTGAGGAAGCCGCGTCCCACCAGTGACATGGCGCAGTGCATGCACGTGAAACACTCGCTGTGCCACTGGCGCTCCTCAAACGAGATGTACTTGGCCCCCGCCAGACCTGCAGACAGCAAACACGGTTCAGTGCTTTTTTTTTTACACAATGTTCAGGGTAACGACACCTTGTTTATCAGACAGTTCCTGCATAAATGAAAGGGAGAAAAAAAAAAGGGCATTAAATATGTACAGGGTCTGAGTAAATGAATACTCACTAGTGATGGGCTTGGTGCAGCCCACGCACTTCTTTGCGTACAGGTTGCTGAAACATTCGAGGCAGTAGGGGTAGTTTTCCCTGGAGGTGAAGCGCTGACCCGAGAGCTGCTTTCTACAGCCGATGCAGAGGAAGCACTCGCGGTGCCAGGGCTTGTCTTGGTAGGTCACTCCACCCGTTGTGATGGCCTACAACGTGACCCAGGACAGACAAGCAAATCCATAAAAGTCACAAAAAAGTGACACGGTTTTCAAAAAGCATCCCTATCCCATACAGTCACAGCGTGGCTAAGGGTTACCTGAGTTAAGGGCCCTGGGAAAACACTTAAGCTGTAATCCTACCTTCTTACAAGCGCAGCACTGGTAGGCAAACTGCTTCTCAAAGCAGGGCACGCAGAAGTAGCCGCTGTCTTTGGGGATGAAGGACTTGGTTCCTATTGGCTGTTGGCAGCGGTGGCACAGGAAGCAGGTCTCATGCCAGCTGTTCCCCTTGTATTCCATTTTGCGGGAACCTGGCACATGGGATGAGAGCAGCTTAGTCAGCATATGGTTCCTCCACCGCGACCTAAAATAGTGCCGCTTTATCTTTAGGCAGGGGACAATGCGATCTTGATCATCTTGGTGAGAATTTGGGGCGTGGATGAAACTGCACTGCTGTCTAGTGTTTTTTGTTTTGTTTGTTTTTTTACTATTTAGCCATTTCTGCACAGCACATGTGCCATAACTATTATGGATGAGAAGTCTTTACAGCTCCATGGTAACTAAACCGTTACGTATCTGCAGGGATTGTTAACTGATTCATTTAAATCATCATTCGGGTTTTTCCAGACAATTAACTAAAAAGAAAGAAAGAAAACATTTTCGTACGGTTTTGCCCTCTGTTATTGTTGTTTTGTGTCTCAAAGGCACAGTTTGTTTTTAGTGGATTCATTTACACATTACACGTCTTAGCAGCTTTATATGTGTTGTAAGAAAGAGAACATGTCCGTCCTTGAACCCCATCAAAAACAGAACTGCAGCTCGATTTCAATTTTGGAAGCTTAATGTTCCGATTTGTACGAGATCATTTTGCTCACCGACATTCCCAGGGCTATGAATGAATTGAAATGGCTCAGTAAGTGCACACAGGTCACACGGTGTATGACGGTATACCTGGCATGATGGTTTTCTTGCAGGTGGTACATTTGGAGGAATAATCGTGAGCGTGGCACTCGGTGCAGAGCAGCAAATCGTCCTTTGCGGCAAAAGCCTTTTCCACCAAAGAGCGGCTGCACTTGGCACACTTGAAGCACTGCTCGTGCCAGTGGTGATCCTTATAGGACAGGTCCTATAGAGTTGGACACATTACTAAGGTAAAATGTCTCTTTTTTCGAATTAGAATTATGTGGGAATTACAGCAGTTGGTCCAAAATTACATATTTCCTTATTGTCGAAATCAAACCTCTAAGGCAACACTGTTCTTACCTTGCAGTTACAGCCAATTGGTACAGAGCATTCCTGACAGCAATTGGCGAACAAATTCTCATAGCACTTAGTGCAGTACTGTGTGTCTTCTTTCATGATGTACTTCTTCCCCAGCAGGGAGTCTTTGCAGTAATGGCAGTCGAAACGGTCGCTGGTGGACATTGTTGTTTGCTGTTCTTAGCTGCAGGTCAGAGAGAGAGCAGAGGGTGGAAAATGGAGAGTGAAGGAAAAACAAAAAAAAAGGGACAGATGGAAGACACCCCGCTACAGTCCAGGCAAAACTCCCCCTTTCAACGCCCGAGTGAAGAAGCCACAAGAAATGGTCTGCACTTCTTTCAGATAGAATCTAAGCAAAAGCAGTGAGTCTCTACCTCGATGGATGTGGGTTGAGGATGAGGCTAAAGCTGGGGGTCTGCAGAGGCAGAGGGGTAGGGCAGGGATGAAAGCACTGAGGCAGGATTAGGGGTATCCACTGTGGGCCATCTTCTATAAATACTGCCTCTCTTATTAGTGATAATCTCCGGGGAGAATGGACACGCTCCACTGCATCATATCTGCACCTTTTAAGGGAACCAATGGGCCACATATCGCTAGGCCTTCGAAGGGATTTCAACCATCCTGAAGCAGTGAGAAATGCAAACGACGGGCAAACGTTCACAAACATGAAATATAATCATATAATCATCACATTTTTACAGACATATCTGTGATCATATCATTGCTACAGTGGAAGTAGTTGGCCATTTGGACGCTCTGACGTGTCTGGACATGCTTGTGGCATTCGTCCGAGGCTGTCGAACACGCGAGGCAGTTGCAGATGGCTTATAAGAGTTTGGCGCCAGCAGCTTTTTTTTCTTTTTGGTTTGCCAGGTACTGAACCACATTGCCAGCGCCTCTCAGTGGCTATTGTGAGTGCTTTGGCAGCTTCCCGGTAAACAGGGAAACTGCAGGCCTGTGGACGTTCGATCCATCCACGATGAAATGAAAGAGGAGGAGCACAAATGACAGATTAATAGCGACTATGGTGTTAACTTCAATAAAATGCTATTTTTCCTAAAATCCTGTAGAATGAGGAGCCGATTCATCACATACATGTTTAATGTTTGAGTTCAATCAGCCACACAACAAGGGAATTTGTTTATAATCTGATACAAATACTTATTTTTCTACCTTATCTTTGACTGTCAGTGGGCTGATTACACTTGATTATTGTAACATGTGTTCATATCAGTTTTCTAGAAGGATCAGTGAGTGGACATCGTCATATAAATAGCCTGGGAAGACCACCAGCCCAGCCCACAAGCTTAATCTCTTGTATACACACACAGGAAGGTCAGTGACAGGGATGGGGCTGAGAGGAATTCTGCAACTCTGACTGGGTGACCTCTGTCATCTCTCTACACTCACAAAAAAAAATCCAGAACTATAATCTGATAACAAATACACTGTGGTCCATCTTCGGATCAACAGATTATTTTTGGAACATGGTATTTACAAACCTCTGAGGAATCGGCAAAGGCCGTGTTATTTTTGACCTACAAGATGCATGTTATGTAAGCCTTTCAGCACACAGTTCATCATATCAGTAACACTTGTGTGGGACGGATTTACGATTTGAACCCAAGTTCTTTCTACTTCTAAATGGGCGGAGCCTAGGGATTAAATAAACATTACCTTGCCATTGTATTTTATTCTTGCTACCTTTTGGTGGTCATTCAGACCTTAAATAAACCGGGTGGTTTACTCATTGCGTTTATGCTGTCGGGCTTAATCTGTAGTCATGCATGCGTGTTTGTATTACTTTTTTTGTTTTATTCGATATATAACTGCTCTGATCTGATAGATAACAGGTGCTGATCTTTGTCTCGTGGATTACGAACCCCTACACCGCGCTGTGCGCCAACGCTGCAGAGCAAAAAAATCCTGCTGATCTTGCATATTCCTTTTTGCCTGCTTAATCCTCTGAAGTCAACTAGTGAGCAGCTGCCAACAGACTTCGTACGCGGCCTGTCCAGCCCCAATAAATAGGCCTTTATTTGACCTGGACTCAGATGTCCTCTTATCTTAACGTATTCAGGCTTTACAATCAGGTGTCAGTGGCTGTTTTCTCGCTCTTCATGAAATGATCTCTGAGAAGAAGAGAAGCATTTACTTTGGTGGCTCCTTTGAGGTGTTGACTTGTTGCAGACTGAGACAGATCAACGCGACACAGTTGCGTTTCTCTGCAGCACAAAGGCCTCGCCGCACCGGAGTTGACAACCGTTGGCATGGCGATGACAACATAAGTGGGATCCATTAGGTTGAGAGGAGAGGCCGCTCTTGTAGTTAATGAGAGGTCTCACACAGACCTGGTTTCTTTGAGAAGGCTTCGGCTGTCTTCTGCTGATGTGCAGATCCTGCTTTCAACGTGGTGCTTTCAACTGAACAGGATAGCCACATAGGGGCTTCCTGGGGATGAGGAGATACAATCTATTGGGTCTACAATCTTGCAAAACCTTACACCCCTTCAGGGAGGCCCTGTGAGGGCCCCGGGTAATGCCCCCACTAAGTCTGCCCCTGTATTCCAGTTCTCACCAAAGTGAGTCATGGTATGCATGGGTGACAAGACCTGTTACTGAGCCAGACATCTGATCTCCGCCGCTAAAGAGGAGAGAAAGTAAAGTCGACTCCAAGGAATTCACATCTCTTTAAAATCCTCCTTCCAGCCCAGAGATTGTGTGGTATCTGGATTAAAGGGTGAAACTGAAGCTGCAGATTAACCAACCACAACAAGTCATAGTCGTATGAAAACATATAAAACATGAGACCTCCAGTGTTGGATCGGTCAGGTAATGATGGCTGCGTTCAAAGGCGCAAAAGCCATAAGGCTGACCTACGTGTGACAGGATATATGACAATCGTTAGTAAACCTTGTCTTAAGAACACTATCCAGGAATACCACCTTAATCCTCACAGCCACTTTCCATTACACCAACACTGCAGCACAAGTTATCAGACGATTAAAAGCAACCAACACCAGGCTCTCTCAATAGTATTCATTTACAAATTGTAAAACCAGAATCACAATTTGGAATTGAAACTACTGTTGCTGCGATGTTCTGTTTTACAAGAACATGTTCTGTCAAACCTAATATCGTGGCTCGTCGGAGGCAGCAGAGACGAGCTGTGGCGATGACACTGACATATGATTGTCCCCTAAGTTGCTATGACAACCTTGATAGCAAGCTCACGCATCCAGCAATTTGAAAGCAATAAAGAAAGTCCGCCATTTGGTTTCACACTCGTCTCCACGGCACATTTCTCTTTAGCGGTGAAGCTGTGGTTGTCATGAAAATGCTATGGTGCTAATTCTTCTGGTTGTGAGCAGGAGAGGGAATAACGCTCCTCTCTGCCTTGACTCCTGCAAACCGGAGAGACAAACCTCGCCGACGCCACCTGAACTTTTACATTAATCCCCGACTGACACCAATGCATTATTGATGCCACTGACGGAGGCAACACACACACATTTATCACACAGTGTGACCTGCAGCGCTGAGTGGAGGCAGTTGACAAACATGTGTCGTGTTCACCGCGCACAGGATGAGATTTCTGCAAATATCAGAGAGCCAGCAAGGATATGGGGTAACTAACAACAGTTAGAGGATCACGGCGTATCCACCACAACACCATCTCTTGGCCCTCGTCAATCACTTATCAAGGCTTTTGGGCTGCTATTTATATACCTCTGCCTGCATTACATGGCACGGAGGAAGAGCGTGGGTATCAGCTGTGGAAATCACATTTGATACAGATGCAAGAACGCTATATTAGGCGGCATCGGCGGAAAAGACGCCAAGAGTGGCGAACGTTGTCAGACGTTAACGTAAAATGAAAAAAGGTCAGTTTAAAGTGACACTTTTTGTCACTTTTGTAGCGTTGCACAAGTAATATGGACCATAATGATGTAGCGAAGGCCTTAGCTTAGCACAAACACATTTCAATTTACAAAAAACAGTTCCAGTCTGTCGTCTTTTTTTTTTAAACTGTGAACATCAAATACTTGACCAGCTGTGTCTTTACAAAGAAGCACCGCGGGCCTCACTCGTGTTTTGCTCATTTCTCCAGATTTTTATTTTCTTTGACACTACCAGACATCTACAGTTACACATTTGGCGAAATTACATTGATTTGGCAAAATGAAATAGAACAAAAAAAAACTTGCACTGATTGACTCACTGATGACTGGTCAGTGAACTGGCAGAAAATTAGCATTGATGGAGAAACCTTCATGTCATTCCACACAGTATTACGTTTTTTGTTTTTTTTGAAGTTGTCGGGTCAGACAGTATCCCGATTCACCCTCTCCAGCGCCGCTACACACGCACAGATTCAGACACGGCGTCTGAGAAAGCCACGGCTCTTCATGTTTTAAAAAAAAAAACACAGAGAAAGGAAGCGAGGACGAAAAGAATAGAGATTGCGCAGAAAAAAACCTCCCCATCATATTGGTTCCAAATTCACCAACCACGTCGTACAAGAAACCTTTGTTTCCAAGAGTAGACTGTACAGTATGAAACCCACGAGTAGCAGCTTCTGGTTTCACAATAGCTCCATCCAGCACAGTGAGGCAACTCCACACAAATAAAAGTGCTGCACCTTTGCTGTGCGTGAGCTTTTTAAATTTGGGTCATGCCAAATTAAAATAACTTCTTCAGTGTAAAATTGCCTCCCTCGATGGATTCTAGTGTCTCTGATTCTGACTGAGTCGACTGGAGCACCAGCAGGACAGACAAAGGTACGGCGAAATCACATTCACTGCCCGACAACACTTCCATGTTACGAAGATTTCAACATTAAAAATATATACAAGACACCGCTTCTTCTTTCCCCATAAATGCAGACACTACAGGAGCCCCGACGGTGTCGTTTACATACGGGAAAGGATCTGTGTTAGTGGGCTGGTTTGATCCAGACGTTGATTCAGTTTACAGCAAGGTTTATACACGTCTCTCTATGGCATTTAGAACAATATCCCATAAGAAAAATAATTGACTTCATCAGTATTTACATCAATGGTCCCTTTAGATGGTGACGAAAATATCAAAATGATAACCTGACACATTTTGTGGTGTTTTGACCAAGAAGCCAGTGGCCTAGCTTGCATAAAATGTGGACACGGTTTCACACAGTACTTTTTTTTTTTTGTCAGTAGCTGCAGAGTCGCTGTTAAGACGCATTGTTTAGTGGAGAAGCTGTTCTGCGCGAGTGTGATATCTACAGATGAAGAGCTGTTTGTAGTGTCATCATGAGAGGCGTCGTGCTGTAAACAGTGGTAAAAGAAAGACAGAAATCCAGAAAAACAGCATCCACATGCAACTGCCAGCTGCCCAAACATCACTGGATTCAGAGACAGAAATCGTCCTGCAGTAATGGTCAACATCTCAAACATGGGCAGAGCTCACCGAGGACAATCCGGCCTAATTCACACCTGCCGCAACTACCTGGTATCAACTGCTGACAAAAACCAAACCAAAACAGCGTCGATGGTAAAGGTGAAATTGTGAGTACACAGAAAAAGCAGCTTCAGTTGGATGTTTGGATTTATGCTTTTCCTGTGTTTAGTTCAAAAAGACTTGGATCAAATCAAGATGTCACATAATGAGTTGTGTGGGAGTTTCGCGCTGCAGCGCCACGGCCCTGCATTGTACCATCACCACCGTCCACATGGGATCCAACCATGTGACACACGAACAATCCACGTTTAAAATAGTAACCTCCCGCTCACACGGCAGAGCCACATCTGCTGTCAAACACGGCTGGGGCTAATGATCACCATATGCCACCGACGACCACGCGAAGTGATGACAGCGTGTCTTACTGTACAGGCATTACCATTTGGATTAGCAGTGCAACATATGAACAAAATATGGAAAAAAAGGAAAAAAAAAAAAGAAGAAATCACAGCTACATCATTTTTTTTTTTTACAACTACACAATATGTACATGACACGATTCAAC
Source organism: Solea senegalensis (assembly GCF_019176455.1). NCBI lineage: Eukaryota > Metazoa > Chordata > Actinopteri > Pleuronectiformes > Soleidae > Solea > Solea senegalensis. The sequence continues at coordinate 13,965,329 of NC_058036.1, forward strand.
GACTTTCACATTTTGAGTTCAGTAAACACCGCATAGGTGACCGCTTCACTAGCACAGATGGAATTGTTCGTTTGGTGACACAATGCCTCACTTGAATAAATATTACATCAATATTTTCACGTTTTATGTTCGTCGTCCCCTCGCAGCCAACTCCAGAGCAAGATCTGCTGTGTGCCATTTCAACAGAAAGTGATATTTATAGACTAACCGGCAACCTCGCACTCTGAATATAATCTTTTTTCCTTTTTCTTTTTTACAGCGACATTCGCACATGACTGCCTTCACACTAACAAACTAACAATAAAACAACAGGAACGCAAAGAAAAAGCAGCAAACGGTGGCATGTTAGTGCATTTGTTTTGTTTTTTTTCTCTATAATTGTAATAAAAAAAAAATAATACAAAATAAGGCAAAAAAAAGAATTGGCTTGCAAATGAACAAAATAACAGCATGGTCATGTCACTGGGCCACTGAGCCTAAAGAACAACAGAATTTGGGGGCTTCTGACAGAACAATGAACAATAACCTTCTTGTCAAATGAAGGAAAAAGAATCTTAAATCACTGCCTTCAACAAAACAACAAAGCACTGCATAGCCCTTAAAAGCTCTATCCACCCCAGTACCACTTGTCAAGGTTATTGAATGCCTTATATTCCTTGTGCCTACGCAGGTAATCACAGGCCAGGCATGTGTGCTCTGCCCAGAAATAGGCCTTCTTTACTTTAAAGTGCCGTCGCCACTCAAAGTACCTGAGGTACATCTCCTCATTCTTGTCCAAGAGCAGCAGGTAGTCGGCCAGCTCCTTGGGTGACATGAAGTCGTCCACGTGAATGAAGGCGTCTCCCTGGATAAAGTTCTCGTAGTTCTGCCTGGACGGCCCGAGGACCACGGGCACCGTGCCCACGGAGAGCGGGTTGTACAGCTTCTCAGTGATGTAGTCCTTATGGATGGAGTTCTCAAAAGCCAGGTAGAACTTACAGCTGGCAATAGTGGGGAAGTAGTCTTGGTCAGAGATGTACTCCCCGAAGGCTTGTCCATACGCATGAACCTCAATGTGTTTATACAGCTCGTTGTAGTACTTCACCCGCACGTGGTCCTGGTTCCAGTTGCTCACAATCCAGCAGATCAACTTGTTTTTGCTGGGTGGGACAAAGTCCTCCTCACCTTCTGCCGCTATGATGGACCCGTAAGGCACTTCAATGTCAGCATCCTGACGATAATTGAGAGTCAGATTGAACAGGTTCTCGATCCCAGGCAGCTGGGACGAGTGCGACGGCGACTCCAGATTCATCCATACCCACTTCTGGAAGGATGGTCGCTGGAGCGGCGGCAGGTTGGACAAGTCGGTGCAGATGTCGCGATGATGGATGATGACCCCATCGGACTTATTGAAGAGGTTCCTGTCCGCTGTGACCAAACAGCCGTCGATGTTGAACAGAGAGCTGCACACACTCAGGTCATAGGTCTGTCCGAAGGGCCAGAGCCAGATTAGCACTGTGGTCACGTTCTTGTCGCTCTTGGTGGAGAAGAGGTTACTAACTCGGTCTGTGGACACGGTTGACTCGACGGGACCCGATAGCCAGCTGGTGGACGGTTTAAAATACATCAAAAACAGAGTGACAAAGCATCCCAGTATGAATGTGCCGAGCAGAAGGGGTCGTAGGATTCTGTGAAAAGGTGCAGATGGCATACTCTGTTCTGAAAAGGGGGGAAACAAAGGTAGAAAAGCCATAAAAGTCACCATCACAACAGTCAGACTAAATATTAATCAAGTAAAGGCCTTGCTATACTGAATCAGTGACTCTGAATGCCGTTTATACCTAATTTAAGTCTCGTCAACATCTGCATGTGAGCAAAGACCTTGTATTTGTTAATACAGACCTGGTGGATTTAACTGAACGCTGAAATCCAAGCGAGAGTGGTGAGAATAAAAGGCGGGGGGCGGTTCCTACATTGGGTCGCCGGCGGTGGGATCAATTCTTCGTTGAGAATCAGCGCTCATAGAAAGCGGAATTGCAGGCTTACAGGTTACAGGCCCCTTGCTCTCATGGAGAATGGCGTTCTAGTGGGACGCGTTTGACGTCAACGATGCCTCCTTTAAGGGGAACCGGGAGAGAGTCAGTCAGGGTCAGTGAGGAAAAAGGGAGCAGACACCAAGGTTTACACGCTGTCAACTCTTTCAGACATGATGGGAAATGAAACAAAAACACAGCGATTGTTGCAGAATTACCAGTTAATCATGGTTGTTGTTTTTAAGTTGCCAGTTAAGCATGGGTGTAAGCTTCCAGCTGTTATTAGTTTTTTTGCCATATACCAGGAGAATGCTGCCATCTTAAGGATGAGCAGGGAAGAGAAAGGCCCCCTGGCTTCAACATGCATTCATGTTGCATTACGACGTGAGTTCAGACATAAACATTCAGAGGTTAGTCCACTTATTCCATGACACCAGCTCCAATACTCATCTGAAATGACATATGGGGAGAGGGGTGATATTAGCCTCATGTATGATATCAGCACCATCCACACCATCCTCTGAGACTTTGGTATGCAGATTTACACCCGAAGGCCACAGCATGGACCGTGGCTCCTTTAAAGGCTTACACTTTCCATACATTTGTACATGTAGGCAAATCCTCTTACAAAAGAGGAACCATGCTCTTTCTGTAAGCGGCCGTGATAAGCTCTCCTGCTTTACAGAGGAAGGATGCAGCGGATGCATGCTCGTGCACTGGGCTACTGTCAATACGTCGGTGTCAGGAGGGATGTAACGTGGTAAAGTAACACGCCAGACTTTCATTGTGACACTGGCATTCACACACGGTGTCTATGATTAGCCTCCACCTGTTGTTCACATGCATAGAAATAGAATATACTAATAAAAGGAAAAGAGTCATACAGTACACGTGTCACACATCATAATCGATGTTTTTAAAGTGTTCTCTCCTTGAAAGGGAACTCTCCACTCCTCTTGGGGGAAGGATACTATTTCAGTATCAATATACGAGAGAGGGAGAGAATTCAACTCAGTGTGCTGCTACTGGAAAGTTCTCTCTCTTTTTTTTGGTTCTGGTGTCTGCAATTTGTGTTTTGAACGCTCCACTTGTTTTCCCAACGTATGACTCACCACAAGGGCACAGAACGTGGTAGATGACAGGTGTAGAGAGACGGGAGACAATTTCTTTGTTTACACCGATGAAGCATGATCACACGGGCTACACGGCGACCGCAGGGACGTAAACCACGGCGTTTATACCATGCACCGTACCAGCAGGGCCTTAAAATCAGGCCTACCACACATACAGCGTGTGGTAAAGTTATAGTAGTCTCCATGGTGACGGTGCTGAGGTCAGTGTTCAACATGGGAGGGTGATAAAGATGACACGGTCGTCGTTCTCCCTCCCTGCTGTCTTGTCCGTGCGCCGACACAAAAGGAACGAGAGCAGAGTAGTACACGTGCACGGACCGAGCATTAATTCACATTTAAAGAAATAAATAAACAACACAGCTGAGGTTTTTAGCAAATGTATTGTGATGTATTTGGGGCACAGGAGGGAGCCTCTCTCTCGTGGTGAGTCTGCAGCGGAGCACTTGAAATGACTGGCACTCACACACACACACACACACACACACACAAAAAGAAGCATTTTGAAAGCATGGAATGCTTGATGTGGTGTCAGTAAGCAGGTAACACGTACACTAAAGGGTAATTATTATTATAATTATTATTACTGAGGGTTTTCATTTTGATTCACGTGCATCCTGCCAGGGGTAAAAGGGACACTGCATCCCAGGTGAGAATTCATTTCCATCCACCAAGCAACTGAAGGTCATTTTAAAACGTGATGCTGTAGTGGAGCCTCTCTCTCTCTCTCTCTCTCGGTGTCTCTCTGTCTCTCTGTGACTGAAATGGTTGTGTTTGTGGGAGTGAAGCTGCATTGAAGTTGACGAGGATACTGGATTTTCACTGGAATACTTAACGTGTGTGTGTATGTGTGTGGCCCAACAATGGAGAGGAGAATTGATCCAACCTAAGAACCCAAATTCACACATTCATAGAAGGTGACCGTCCATATTGTGACCGTCCCCTCATGCATACACTGTTCGCGTGCATTAAAGATGGAGACATGATAGAGGAAAAACAAACACAGGCATATTTCTGTGTGTTTGTGTGTGTGTGTGTGAGGGGGTTTCTAATTAGCTGACCAGGATTTTGTCGCCAAAATCAGGTACTGACGCTCAGTCATGGGTGCGAAAGAGAGAGAGGGGGAGAGAGGGAGGAAAGAAACAAACAAAAAAATGCATTTGACTCACCATCTTGACAGGCGTGAGTCGAAATAGACCTTTCTTCTCATTTCCTCCAGAGGTCCTTCAGCCGCTTCAAAGACACCTTGCAACATTGGGAAGATGCGGATGAGACTGGGCGGAAAAAGATCGCACCGCGCGTGCAGGAAAAGAGCCGGATGAGCCCACGTCCATCGTCTCGATGCCGAGGATACCTATGGTTGCGATGTGCGCTGAATCTTCCTCGCTGCTGCTGCTGCTGCTGCTGCTGCTCACCGACGCACACAATGATGGCTGCTAAAAGACACCATACACACATATATATAATATCTATATTGTTGTTTGTTTGTGCACGAGCCTGCACACTAGATGCATGGCTCTGTATGCGAGGACGCCATGTATGTTCAGGCATGTGATGGGATGTGGAATAATTCCCTGCTGGCTGCCCATGCGCTACCTTCGCTGTTTACCGTCAATGCAGCTGCATGCTGTGTGTGTGCGCGCGCGCGCGTGTGTGTGTGTGTGTGTGTGAGGGATGCTGAGATTTTGGCGTCAGCGCGCGATACTCTTGAATCATCAGTTCACGCTTTTCATTTGAACAAAACAAGCGAAAAGCTTGTGCCCGCGAGGACGCTGCTGGGATCACGGGGCGACCCCCTCCATCACTTGGCTACAGAGAAACGACAATTCACGTAACACAACACCGGCAGGTTTTGTGTGTGTGTGGTGGAAGCCTGTCTGTCTGTCTGTCTGCCTGCCTCCACTGTCCCTGCTGCTGTCTTTTTGTGATGTCACGTCAAAGCAGTTACAATGCACCATCATCACTAACTCAAATAAACGGGATAAAGTACATGTACATGCAATTTTTCATGTCATTCACATACTGACTTTTATTTTTATTATTATTTACTCTAAAAGGAGTCTTGCAACATTAAACCTTAACAGCAAATGAATGCATAATTTAATGGGGCACTCTCTTGCTCTTCCACAAAGAGAGGGAACTCCTTAAAGGTCCACTATTTAATATTTACGAGGGTTTATTGGCAGAAATTGAAAGTATATATATAACTCATTTTGTTGTTTGTAGTCTTAGAATAAGCCTTTTAGATGTACTTTAGGTAAGGGCCCTGCTTTATGGAGGCCACCATCTCGCACCATTATGTCCGGCAGACTAATGGAGCTTTTCCATTACACAGTTCCCGCACTACTCAGCTCTCCTCCACTCGCTTTGGTATCAGGCACTTCGACCTGGAGAGCAGACTCTGTCTGACACAGTCACTGAACTAAAATACGTCTGAAACGGTTGTGATTGGGCCAACGATCGATAAGCCAGACTCGTTTTAGACATTTCCTTGGCTAAATGTCGGACGCCGTGCTCACGACGCTCTCTGACCAATCAGTGGCCGGCAGTCTGACGATGTCACATGCCGCTTTTCCACTACATGGTCCCAGCACGACTCGACTCTTCACAGCCAGTGCAACTCTATGTATACAACTCTACACATATATATATATATATATATATATATACACATATATATATATATATATACACATATATATACATATATACACATGTACATATGTACATATATATATACATATACACACATATATGTATACAAATCAAAAGTATTAAAAAAGGAGGAGTCGAGGCAGAGCCGTGCTAGAACTGTAGAGCTACATAAATGGGACAAAGCAGAGAGAGTGTAAGCGTCGAAGTGAAAGCTTTTACGACACAAAGGAAGACACAGCAGATCAGTGAAGCAGCCATCACACACTGCGCACACACCCAGTGTGTCACTGGCTACTCACCCTGTGATTGACAGCTCCAACCATCCAATAGAGCTCCAGCAGCTGACGTCACACAACCAAGGTAACGCCCTGTGACAGGAAACATACTCTATATACACTATACAGCACATACATCGGGTACTATGTCAGCTGTTTCCATCATAAAATAATTACTGCTATGAAACATGCTCACAGTGAGCAGGAGGAGACGGAGCGATGGGAACCCACCCACCACTCACGGTTGGCTCTTGGTAAATCATGGACTCGGACTAGATTGACTAAAAGCGAGTCTGTACGGCAACGTTGCCACAGCAAGTGTTTACAGCTGAAACTGAAGCCGTTTCCTAACTTTTAGAAAGCCCACTGGGGCATTAGAAGACTCATATACTCCGTCTGTGCAGTTGGATCTCTGTGGATATTAAGTGTGCAGTGATCTCCGACATGTTCAATCCAGCACGGGTCAGACACTGATGTGCATGTTCAAATCACTTTATCGCTCAAACAAATCCTTTTCATCACTCCACTCCGCAGGGCCTCCTTTCAAACACACACACTGTTAACGGTTTCTTTGGCTATAGGATTTTGGTCTTTGGGAGATAAGAGTTTGAGAGGTGTCTTTCACTATAATCCCCGTTTCAACCAGCTGTGACTGAGGAGTTTGTGTCACCATGGCAACCATTAACTGCAGAGCAGCTGTGGGCACCCATAAGCGATTCAGATTGACTGATCAGAGTAAATTGTTGTGTCTAACTTGAGAAAGTTGTGTGTGTGTGTGTGTGTGTGTATATATATATATGTATGTATATATATGTATATATATATATATATATATATATATATGTATATATATATGTGTATATGTACATATATATATATATATATATATATACATCACTTATTAAAAGGCACATACATAACATATTACAACATTTAAAGTGGAACTATGGTTTTCCAGACTGGAGGACCTGTCTCTGCTCCGTCAGCAATGACTCTATGTATCAGACTTCTCCACTTGTAAGTGATTTAATCAAAAAAGAGAGATGATTTTTCCACTATTACTCAAATAGATGCAGACAGACATGTGCATTGTATTTGCATATCCATTGAAGACTGCAGATTTGTAAGAAATCCAAATCCAAGGACTCAGAAGGTGGGGTTGCAGCTTCGCTTTGTGACATCATTTATTTTCCAGTTGTGTTAGATGGTGCAGAACTCCTTATACCTCCCTCAATTAACTTCCAATTTTCCCAACTGCCCCGTGTGGATCAGTCTCGATCTCTTCTCTGTGGCATAGGGCCCACAAAAGGAGGCGAGAGACTCCATATATACAGTAAATAACAATCTGACCTCATACTGTGGAAGTTAAGTATGAAGTCCATGTCCGTGTCATCTGTTTGACCAACTGTCAAGTATAGAACCGGGATAGATAGCGAACAATTGATTTCATTTTATATGACGACGAAACAGAGCAACACTCACTCAGGAACATTACAAAGCGACCTACAGTTGCAGTGAAACAACCGTAAAAACATTCTGCCAGAGCTCGCCAGCTTATCCATGCAGCCAGAACTAACTACCTTTGTCAAATGTGACAAAGGTGGTGATAGATTTCTCTGTGGGCTGACAAAACTAGTTTTTTTTTTTAAAGGAGAGAGAATTGTGTGTTACATCATTTACTGAGGTACAGTTTATTTGTTTCTATTGAGGTTTAACAGAGTAATAGATTAAAGGGAGGCAAAACATGCAGCACAGTTTCAGGGTGACATTATTGGTCGGGGACATCATTTGTATTTTGTTTGCATTTTGCAGTCTATTCTGCAACTGGGTTTATACTCTATGTAAATATTTGATATTATCAATGACAAACATTAACTACAGCTGTTAGTCGAATCATTCCTGCCACTTGCGTCGCTCGCCGTCAAATAGAACCGCCCATTTCCGAGTTATCTCCAGGTAGATTGCAGGTTTATTGGGCAGGTAGTCCAGGTACACAGTGTGGCTTGTTTTGGGAACTGCCGTTTCAATCTGAGTCCCTTCGTGCCACTCGTTAAAAGACGTTATGGATATAAAATCGGGCCTGGCCTCTAACGCAGCTCTCAGCGAGGTTTCATAGTATTTGCCGTTGATGCGGTTTCGAGTGTTTTGGAAGTTCCAGGGTCGGATGCTTGTGTCAATATACCCTGGGCCCACACTTGGGATGAAGAGCAGGTTGTTGTCGACACAGAAGGCTTTAAGGGAGTCCCAGTGTCGCTGCGTGGACCCATAGGAAAACTCATTGGTAGCAAAGTATGTGTAGATACCATCAAAACCTGCTGTCAGGATATCCCTCTTATGTTTCTCCTCTACTACGAGGGCGATAAAGATAGCATCGTATGCTGTGCCCCTGATGCCGTTACTCTCGGTGTGTTTCAGCAGTTTGGCCCACTGCTCGGAGTTCATCAGGTATGAGTCATACACATAGAAGAGTGGAAGGAGCTTGCCAGTGTTAGTGCGGTACCTGAAGAAAGCCGGGTGCTCTCCATACCTGAAAAGGAGAGTAATCACATACATAAAATAAAAAAAGTAAAGAGGAACGTGACAAGAATGAACCGACTTTGGCAAACACAGTTATTCATAAAAGCAATGACTCATGGTGGAATGAGTGTTTCCCTTAGAGAGTGTAAGATCATGAGCATCTAACAGAAACACAGCTCTACTCACTTCTCTAGGATGTACTTGACATTTGCGTACACACTGACTTCATCTCGCCCTTTGTATGGTTCAATGTGAAAGGCGACCTGTAAACACAGACACATAAAAACTGGAAGCATTTTTTCTTTTTCTTATAGAAAACGTTTTTCAGGGGTTCTGCACGTTTACATTTCTCAAAAACAAACGGTTATAATACCCAGTGGCATCTTCATACAGACCTTAATGTGGTATTTTTGTGCCACGTCCAGCAGCAAAGGCACAATGCTGTCTGTTGACTCACCGTTGTCATCGCTCATATTTGGAGGATACCACGAAAGAGCGATGACACCTGAGAATTAACACAGACCAAGAATGAAACGGAATCCCAAAAAAGGAATTCTGGTATTTGTCCATAAATTTAAATACTATTCACATTGTAAGTGTGCAGATGAAATCACTATACATAAGGTGTTATAATATATCATCCATTTATTTATTTATTTATTTAACAAAATAGCATCAATGAGTTATGCTACTAAACAAGAAATATTGTTTGAATATTAAGCTTCTATTAAGTGTTCCATCTGTATTTATTTCGAATGATTAAAAATAGATGAAAACAAATAAAAATAAACAATTTCAATAGATAGCCACTATTTAAGACCAATTATTTTACAGCTAAAACATCCTCCTCTGATTCTTTATATATTCTTTATATATAACAACTAGAGGCCAGGTTCACATCGGTGGCTTGCCGTGACCCAATCAATGCATCTCATAGCAAAGACACTGCATTTTATAATTAAGGTAATACAAATGCATTATTCAATGTGGATCAGTTTAAGTAGGCCACTTAAAAATGGTTGTGCTGAATCATCAACCAGCCCTTTTTGAATATCAGTGAAAACGTGGGAGGGAACTTTAGGCTGATCTATCTTACCGATAGCTGCCGTTCGTAGCTGATGCATATGAGCCTCTAAAATGGAGGGGTCCCTCGAACTGTATGGTCCCAGAGAGGGGTAAAAGTTGGACCCAAGGTCTTCGGGTGGGTTGTGCGTCTCTTGTGGATATCGCTTAGCCACCTCAGAGTCCCAGTGTGGGAGCTGTGGATGGTTCCAGTGGATGTATTTGCCATCAAATTTAGGGTTCCCATACCAGGTGTAGTAGAATGCATGTAGATAATAGTTGGGGGGAGGAAACTTCCTCAGTGAAGCCTCCAGCTCTTTGTCTTTGTCTGACTTGGTAGTGTCATTCATTTTAACCTGGTTGTGTTTTTTGTAGTCCTCTCTTGGGACATGATTATCATCTTTTCTGCCTGGAAACAGCTTGCTTCCTAAAGGGCTCCTGAATGAAGAGTCCTCTGGTGTGAGCACTGTCAAGACCACAGTTATGACAAGAACAAGCAACACCAAAGCTAATAACGTGATGCAAAACTTTCGCTTAAACCTTGCCATTCTTTTTAGTCTGTGCTTGAGGCTTTCCACAGTTCATTGTTGAGACGGCAGCAAGGGACTGTTGTTAGGAAGGATGCCATTGAAACTCAGGGAGTGGTTATTCAGCCTGCAGGGTAATAGAATAAAAAAAGAATACACATCAGTTAATTCATTACTGCCACAATTGATCAACTACATATGAGATCTATTAAATGTGAGTGAGCATAATTGTTTACTTAATCTATAAACATAAAGCTCATGGTGATGTCTTTACATGTTATATCTGACCAGCTGGCCGAATACCAGAAACCTGACATAGGGAGAGAAAGGCAGGGTTGACCCTGGTCAGGTCGCCAGTCCATCACAGGGACACATAGCGGCAATATCCCTAATCCCCAAATTTTAAGAGAAGAAAAACAAACAAAGAAAATGTAAAATAACAAGTCACTAATCAATCAATCAATCAATCAATCAGCTAATTTTGCAGGTGTGATTCAGTTTAGAACAAAGTAATGGAACTAATAGCTTTGCAAAACTTTGTTACAAACGAATACACTGTAAAACACACAGATAAAAATAAAGACACATATCTTTGTTATTTCTTGTGCCAGGTGTCTCAATAAACAAGGATGTTTATCATTTGTATTATACAGAACTAGAGGCACAGTAAAATAGTTACACTTGGGAGGTAATGTTAGGACATTTCCCGGATAAACAACAAATCATTGCTGCCCTAGAGTTCTGATCGCTATGTACAATGGTGGGTAAATATGCGCCAACAAATATTTGCCCGGAGGCCCCTATGAGGCTAATGTGGCCATGGAAAAGACAGAGCTACAACGTTGTGTTTAAATGACCACAGTCAGGTCCATGATACGGTTGTCAGTTACAGGAAGCTCACTTTGTTTTACCAAGCACAAAAGCTAACAACATTAGCTACTGCAGCTCTAACCGCATCAATGAACTTTGAACTTGTAAACAGAAGCAGGAGTTGTAACCTTTACACAAGGAGAGTCAAACACTTCGTTTTCAACACAGGGTCATTTTAAATATAAAAACAGGCCATTGAGTACCTTGGACGACTGGAGGTGAACGAGACACAACCGCAGTTTTTATAATTCACCATCGGTCACAACAACCCGCTCTTCTGGTGCAGTTGGATAACAATAAGATTTGTAAATACTGCCGGCTGTGACCCATCCATGTTGTATATAAGGAGGATATGACGCATTGCACTGCAGACAAGCCGAGAAGCCGGACGTGATCAAACTAAGAACCGCGCAAGCTCATCTACATCCGTTTTTCAAAATAAAGCTTTAGAAACCGGATGTAGATGAATAAGTAATTGTAACTTTTAAAATAAAAACCCACATTCCTTGAAATTATTGAAATCTGACATTGGACGTACTGCAATCACACGTTCCTCCATCATTTCTGGAAATGCCTGATTTGAGTTCAGCTTACAAACTAAGAATCACTTTAGATGATTTTCAATAAATGTTTCTCATTTTCCTCCATAGAGCACTGTTTAACTCATTTAGATTTTTAAGACATCTTCAAGGAATCTCCACATTCAGCTCAAAGAGCAGCATCGACCACACACACAGATGGGATCATACTTGATCTGTTTGCATCTCACAGGTTATGTTACATTTACAGGCTTCATTTGTGTGAACCGTCTCGTTCGGGCTGAAAGTTTATTTTTCTACCACTTACAGGCTCTATTATAATGAATTATGACAAAGAAATGTGCAGCTTCTCAACCTGATTTTAACCCTACTTTTTTACGTGCATAAAAATGTACGATGGGACAAAAGCAGCTCTCTAATTTTTAGTTTACATCCATTTTATTCAATTTATAGACTTTCAAACGCACTTGTACAAATTGCAAAACAGCTTTTGGTAACATCTTGTTGTTTCTTCTTCTTATTATTATTATTATTAATATAAGGAAATAAATCAAACGAATAAAAAAGTAGACAATGTGAAGAGAGATAACATAGAAATACAAGAAAATTAATTCACAGAGTGCAACATAAAATTAAGAATAAGAGAGAAAAGAAAGAGCCATCATCTGTTTTCCACAAAGAGTCAACTGCTTCTCATTTGCAGTAGAGTGAAGCTGAAGATCTAACCAGGCAAACTGCTAGTCAGCTCAAAAGTCAAATGAAGTAACACCAACATTTTATGTACTGGCATTAAAATGAAGAAACCACGTTCCGCTGATTTGAAATTTACATCACATTTGTTAATTTGCAGCGTAATGCTTTATTTGCACACCAGGTGGCGACACAATCACACAACCAAACTTCCTGGTCCTGGCATACACTTCCAATTCCACCGATTTTCATGTTCTGTGATGATGGGAAAGAGGCATGGCTGGTATTTTTCCACTATAAATCAATAGAATCATGTGGGGAAACTATCTCTGTGAGTTATTTCAAATAATAAATAGACCAAGTAAAATATCCACCAGCCCAGTTTGAGAAGCAGCACTATTCTGTGTGGGTGAGGACTTGAGGCACAGGGAGACATAAGAGTGGAGGAATTGATGCCCAGAGAGCAATGTGTTTGGGTAGAGTGTGTCCACTGCCAGAAGCATCTGATTTAGCCTCCATTCTTCATTCAAGACGATCTCTTCACATTCGATTGCTACTCCCAAGTGAGGCAGACTTTTTTTTTTAACACTTAAAATGTACAAAACAAGCTTGTGCAAAACAACCACATGCTGTAATGACTTTGGATAGTAAAAATGGGATAAGAGGGATGTTGACTGTGTGCATGGATTTCACAAATACAAGTCTCATTGAACTAGAACGGAGGAATTCTCTCTGCATTTTGAGCAGTCAAGGCAAAACAATCTTCCTTCATTTTGTTTTCGTTGCACTGGAAATAATTCCTCGTACTCAGACACTTTGCCCTTCTGCAGAGAGAAGGCATTTCCTTACATGACACAGAACCTCAGAAAACCTCAAATGGCATTGGAAGTACCCACCAAAAAGATTATTTGTTAATAATATCAAATATACCATCCAACAGGCAAAAAACCAAACAAAAACAAAACCCATTGGTCACAGCAAATTTATGTACACATACACATTAAGAAAAGAGCTGTCAGTGGATTTGGAGAGAAAGGGAAGACAGTGAGTGGGCAAGGAAGAGGAGAAAGATTTGGGAAATTAGATAAGCCCCATATCTTTCTTTATACAGGGGAGTTACAGGGGTTGCCATGATGGCAGACCAAGGACAGACAGGAGGAGAAGGGGAAGGTTCAAGGCTGCACGTTCATCTCTTCTTGGGGGCCTGGGCGGTGCGGGGTGGGGTCACAGGCCGACCAGAATTCACTCCACCATACTGATACTTGGCCTTCTTCTCTGAGGGCTTTAAGATCTTAAAAACACAAATGCAGGAAACACAGAGAGAGAGAGAGGATGAATATGTGACTGTTTCTGACCGTCATATACACCAACAGTCACAGAGTTTCTATAATACCTGGAATGAGCACATGAGAGACTCATCGACGCTCATCATGCCGCCTGCATTGTCAAACTCCCCGCAGTAGTTTGGCGCAGAGAAAAGTGTAACCAGTTGGCGTTTGGCAAAGAACTCATAACCATCCTCCACAACCTGTTAGAAGACACATGACATTATTCTTACGCCTACAGAAATCAATACTGAAGATACAGAAGGATCCAATCTAGCCATCAAGATTGAGTGTACAAAACAACCTACACCTGAATCAATATGGAACAGCCAACGCAGAGCCAAAATAGCTGCAGGGCTTGTGTTTGCACTTAAATCAATTAATAGAACAGGTTATAAAACTTTAATTTTAGTAACTAACGTTTGCTAATTTTTCAAGTCAATTTATACAATGTTTAGTGTCACAAATGCAAAATATAGACTGACAAAGTAAAGTAAGAATAAAAAGGTACATGAGGACAGAGATTAGGGACTCAACTGTTGCAGCAGGTCTATTAATAGAGTTAGTTTTGGGGGTTGTGGCTTTGCATTACCAAAGTCCTTATAAGCAACACCCCTAGGTTATTTTAGGATCTTCTATAAATGAATGGAAAAGTGCTATATCTGCACTTTCAATGGTCACAAATATGTATACACTTATCAAATAAATATGGTAAAAGTGACAAAAACAACTACTTTGACCAAAAATATGTATTTCTTCTATTTTACTGTCAAAACCTGCACCGTCAGCTCATCATCTGCTGTCATACATGTTCCGTCTTTGCCATTAGACATTTTTCATGCTTAGTTTCCGCCCAATAAGCTCTCAACTATCAGTCATAACTGCCTCAACTCCCTTCATAATTACCTGGTGGGCTCTGCAGATGAGGTCCAGGTCATGGCGGTTGAGGAACTTGCTGACCACATCCGCACCGAAGGTGAAGGAGACCCCGCGGTCATTCTCTCCCCAGCCTTGTACATCCTTATCTGGGTCTGACCACAACAAGTCACACAGCAAGCCTGGACAGACACACAAGTAGAGAAGAGATGGAGAGAATCGCCACGCGAGTCAGGTTAAAAAAGCACCACAAATGGACAACAGGAAGAAAGAGTGTGCCCATCTGCTGATGTAACAACAGGCTCACATGAACACACACACACACTACCTGTGTCAGGTACATCTGTTGGCCTCATGATCCTGCGGATCTGCTCCATTGACTGCAAATCAGGCGATAGTCCTGAAACAGAAATGAACAAGGTACCATTAGGTGGGAGTTCCAGCAAACACAGCATGTCACTTCAAATAATACTGGTGCAAACGTCACAAACGTTTTAAGATTTTGGAGTAACGTCATAAGTGTCTCTTACCCCCATGGCAGCAGAAGATCTTCTCATCAATAATAGCAGCAATGGGGAGGCAGTTAAAGCAGTCAGTGAAGGTCTTCCACAACTTGATGTTGAACCTGCGCTTGCCTGTAATTGCAAAGAAACGGGCATTATTGTCACATAATCATGTACCTACCTCAGGGATATTTGTGTGCATTTAAGATGAGTTCATTGCTACTCACACTCGTCGTAGAAACCGTAGATGCGGTTAATTGATGCACACTCGTGGTTGCCTCTGAGCAGGAAAAAGTTCTCTGGGTATTTGATCTTGTAGGCCAACAGGAGGCAGATAGTTTCCAATGACTGTTTCCCTCTGTCCACGTAGTCACCCAGGAAAAGGTAGTTTGCCTCTGGAGGGAAGCCACCATACTCAAAAAGCCTCAGCAGATCTGTGTACTGCCCATGGATATCGCCTGAGGAGAGGAGGTGAGAAGCCAGAGGAAAGACTGTTTAGTGTCATTTCAGTTGGGGGGTACAGGGAAGAGTTATGTAAAGAAACATCTCTAAACAACATATTCACCCTCATATATGAATCAAATGAATTTTTTAGCCGCACTTACAGGGTGTTAGGGATGTATCACAATCTAGATATACGACTATGACAGCAGCAGTACAACCGTCATTGGATCAATGATATGGCCTCATGTGGGGAGTGAAAAGGAAAGTGAAAGAACAGGTTACAATCCTGGCTAATAACAAAAATAAAGGACACTCATCCACATATTCACAGAAAAGAAATTTAATATTAACAGGTCCTCCAAGGATTTAGGGTCGGCCTCTCCTTTGTTTGACACCAGCCAGGTGGTGATGAGCTGGAGGCGCTTTCACCACCTGTGAGATGCCTCACTTCAACACCTAGCAAAGACCTGCTTCCTTTTATATCCTCCTGCACCAACTAGCAAGCTGCTCCAAAGTGGGCTAAGTGCTCAGACACAGAATACTGCAGAGAGCCTCACCAGACCAACTAAGACGATAATGACTGATGTTATTGAGCTAAAAACAGAAAGAAAACTCAAGAGCCATATAGGCCTTTTATGAAAAATACTTTGTTCCAAGATGGAAAACAAATGCAAAACAAAATAGGTCTTGTAATGCTGTGCAGCTGTCTGGCCATAAGATTAAAATAACCAACATAAACTACCACTGTTGTCATGAAAGAGGTTGGCATGTTTCTTTTTTCCCTCCTGGTGTCTGTCAGTGATCTAGGCACCAAATGGCAAACCACAACTGGCACCAAAACTATATGGACTGGATTTATTTTTGCCTGTGTTGAAGGACAACATAAAAATGTACACTGTTCGGTGCAAATGAATGTGTACATGAATAGTTCTGAATGTTTGAAGTCCAGTTTTGACTCATTCGTGATGGGCTTACTAGTTTGAGTGTGTCTCACTAGCAATCATTTCCTCTGGACAAGCAGCTGCAACTTGCAATAAGAATTTTGATGCAGTGTTCCAGTTCCATATTCCAGGTCATCTATTTTGAGATGTACCTTCATAAAGGAGAGTGAAAGTATGGTGGAAGGTGGGAAGCCCATGCATGTGTCAAAGTCATTTAGTGACAACAAGAATTTTTTTTTTCCCTGAGATTTTAGTTTTAAAGCAAACAACTTTTGCACTTAATGTGTAATGTGAAATGATTTCAACATTAGTCCACCATAAAAGCTAAACTAGTAATATGTACAGTATTATTAGTATGTCTTTGGGTATACAGGTTACTTTTGACCCCATCCAACTCTCTGAAACCTCACAATGTGACAAAACCCTGAAAAAACAGACTTTTAACACAGATTTTTTTTAGTCTTGCCAGTCAGATAATAAGCAACAGGGTAAAAACAGGACTGGATAATCACAATAATTCTCGACTATGTCTGCACCTAAAGATAAATGACCAAGAAGGAACAAACAATCAGCTTTTGTTCAAGTATGCTGCTGTTTGAGAAGAAAAAAGGAGAAAAGGCCACATTTGGATAAAATGACAGACACATGGCAACATACACTGTAATCTCTGCAGCCACAGCTCAAGGTTAGTGAACTTTGTAAGAGCAGGGCTAACTTCAGTTGAAATGCAGCTCTGTAGTCAAATCTGGATAAACTAGATTATAAAATAATGCTCCTTCATTCAAGTCATAGCCAAGCTACTTCTGAGCTTTGCTGGTATTTGAGGGCAGTGTATTATTTCTCCTCTCTTGGAATGATTAGTCAGCTAGTGATTAACTGAATATATCTTGAGCATCACATTAGACCGACTATCACCAGCATCAACTAGGAGTTATTGAATGGATTAGTGCAATCTAAGTTATGGCTGTGGTCATGAATTTGTGCGCTTCACCAAGACTCTCTATTTGGTACCCCACTGCCTGCCTTCTCACAAGGAGCTCTAGGATGACAGTGAATTATTTACTCAGCAGTGCCTCTGCAGTGCCAAAACAGTCCAAGAATAGCAGCACAGAGATTCAGGGTTTAAAAAGCAAGGCAAAAGGCAGAAGCACTGGACCTGAGGGCAGCCTCATAAATGAGCAAGATTTGTCTCCAAAGACAACACAATATAAAAGTGCAGGTCACAAGACACCCCCAAATAAAATGTGTGTACATAGGAAACCATATTCAGCAGCACTGGTGTGTGGAACATGAACACATATTTATGGCAAAGAAATTAAAAAATATTTATTCATGTTGCTCTGTGTCCAGAAAGAGCAGGATAAATGGTACAGTAATGAAAAAATATAAGATGAATTATTCTTTTTAAAAAGACATGCTCATATGTGCACAATGTAATGGACATTTTGTTTGCCAAGCCTTAGGATAATGATTATTAAATAACAGCTACAATCAAGCATGCATTAACAGCTGCACCAGAAAGACCCAAATAAAAACAACTGCTCTTACACAAAAACTCTGTATAATATACTTTGCTGTCTTTGCTGTTCTCGATGGCATTAAAATTACTTCCACCCACTTCACACACATTAAAATATATTTAGATTTATTTCAAGTGTTATCTGAAACTTAAAAAGAAAGCATGATTTATAACAAGGTGAGAATATCACCTTATAAATCCATACGACACCGCAAGATGCATATGTTAAAGGATTAATTGACCAAACCAGCACATAACCAGCAAAAATGAAGCATCCATGCTTAAAATTCAATTATATTTAGTTTTAAATGAGTGCGATTCTCTCATAGTTCTTATGTATCTGTCGCTGAAGATTGTGATTATAGGTTGCTATAAATATGTCCAGATTATATTGGTATTCTTTTATTCTCACAATGAGGGTGTGATTGTCATTATTTGTGTCAATGGACAAGAATATTTGACAACACCATGTTTAAAAAGCCAGATAAAGATGTTGCTCTAAATATTAATGATTGAGAATATTATGTAAGTGCGCAAATGCAGAAACCTGATCTGTGTGACCTTAATGAATAATAAAACATATTTGTTTGTTAGGTCTTTATCGTGGAGTGCAAGTGCTCAATAGCAGCAACAGAACAATGAAAAGTTAAAGGGAGACATATAAAACCACATACAGTGACAAATAACACCATTTCAAACTCATGCATATTTGAAAGTCGTGTGTCAGACAGGTCTAATCTGATAGAGGCATTTCAGCCCTTTAGAACCAGTTTTCTCATAACATCACTCTCACAAGTGTCTGTCTCTCTTAACGACAAACATAAACTATTACCAGGTACAATGTGAGGTCTACATAACAACAAAGACAAAGTGAATGTGTGTGTGGAAGGACGCGTGTATGAGGGTGTATGCCCGAGCATACACAGTACACAAGTTTGTGTGCAGCATTTTCAAGGGCTGGCACATATAGCGTTTTGTCAATTCAATGTTGTTTGCAGTTGCAGCACCACACTGGAGAGAGACAGATAAAGCATGTGGGAGCGTGCTGCAATCTGCAGGGGCACGCGAGAGATAGTGAGTGTGTGAGTCACTTCAACCGTGGAGAAGGAGAAAACGTGCACGCATGTAACTCTCTCCTCTATTTCGATTCATGTATGTACGAGAACGATACATAGTTAGTAGTATATATGTTTGAAACTCCCTTACTTGCATCCTTCTGTAACATACACAGGGCAGTTGAGTCAGGAGAATAAGAGAAGCATAATATGACCCAGGCTGAGGCAATGTTGTCCCATCTGGTTACATAAGTAAACTGCGTCAAAGAAATAGATTGCTACTCTCGGCTGTGCAACACAGGCTGTGCACTGAAGAGTAGGAGTTTGCCATTGCTGCGCTCGACCCTTCCCAAGGCAGTATGGATGATTCTGTTTGAGCTGCACTATAGAATTTAGGATATTGTTGCCATATCGACATTTGTCAAGGGTTGTAAGCAAATACTGACGCTGTATAATTTGCAAACATATGAACAGGTGTTACCGTTTTATGTAGTCATGACCATCCTTTATCCATATACCATGAGAAGTCATTAACTTTAAAATGATTCATAACTCTCTCTGGGTGCAGTATATCAGATCAAATAGAGGGGGAAACGCACAGTGACACTGCACTTATTTTGAAAATATGGACTATATTTGGCAGGCAGGGAAGGCTTGTGTTATTTACTTTTCATTTTTTTTTCATTTCTTAAGATGTTATTTTCAGTTTAAGCTTTAAATGTTCCTCCCTGTGCTTGTAATCAACCCAGTTTAGAAGATCTAGAGCGAAAGCAAGCAAAATGAGGACTGTAAACATGAAACATGATGTGGTGAGAAAATGAAGTAAATTAAGGGTAGAAATGCAGATCACTGACCACATATCTTCAGGGGAGCCTCAAGCTCCAGCAGGATGGGCTGACTGAGGAAGATCTCCCTGGATTTGATGCAGAGACCCCGCACTTCTGCCTCGGTCATCTGGACTATCTTCCCCGGGCGACATCCCCGTACTAGAGAGAAGAGGAAAAAGTAATACAGCAACTCCAGGATCTGTCTACATCAAAACAACATAATCATTTGCAACCAAAAGAGAAAAGCAGTTGTGGCAGAACCCTAAAGTAGTATCGGACTATCTGATGAGCTGTGGACATACTGACTCTGTAGCTTATAGCAGCAAACATAAGTAACCCACTGCTTAGACTACAAAAGCAGCTTACATCTTCAGCTGTGGCTTTATTGGCTGTGTTAGCTTAAGTCTGCTCTCTGTGGTTCTGCCACAGCTCTGGGAGTAGATGTATCTTATCCTGAGGAAAAGAGGGGTTTAAAAAAATATGTGCGCAGAATATGTGATATTTGTGTTGCATTGCAGGGCAATGAAGCTACACAAACACAGTGTTGGGTTTGAATGTATTTGAATGAATTATGGGTCATCATAAATTTGTTGAAACTTGATTTTTGTAGAAAGTGACAGCCCTCAAGAAAAACCCCCAGAGAAAAAAAATATGGTAGTATTTACTTCTTGCATTAGGGTTAGGTTTAGTTTCCTTAAAGGAAACAAAACAAAATGTGATAGCTGAATAGTAGAGATGCACAATATCGGCATATTATCAGTATTGGCAGACATTGGCTTTAAAATGTATTATTATATATTGCCAAACACACCCCAGATCTGCCTATATGACTAATGACTACAACAGTAGGCTAAAGAGGCTGTTACTTGCTTGACCGCTGAATGCTGCTTGAATGCTAGCACCCTCTACAACATTTTTTGTATTTATGTATTTATTTTGTTCAATTAAGTATATTTATATCTACATCTGCTGTGACAGGAGTAGGGAACATAATATTTTCATTTCACTACAGAAAAGACTAAATGAGCTCTGCAGTTGTGCAGAGGGAAAAACATATACATATATCAGTATCGTATCTGCGATATAACAGCAACAAGTTGTGCATCCTTACTAAATAGGGAGCAGTTTCAAATGGATTAACTGGAGGATCGTGTACACTAGGTACAGTACATGCACGCTAACTACATTCAGTCTCCACCAACCTTATTTAATTGTTGCGTCACACAATCAGTTTTCTTCACTTTCCGTCTACTGTACCTACACAGATTCAGTCACATGCACTAAGCATACGATTGCAGCAGTGGGGCTCTTTGGTCACTGGTCAGGCCTCATCAGAGCTGAGTGAGTTAAGCTTAGATGCTTAGGCTGCTCAAACTTTCACTGTGAGCAATTCTGCAGGCTGGCACTTTCAAAAGAGATTGCACCCCCTTAAGAACTTTGAGGGGCAAAGGCTGAGATGCAGCAATGACAAGGATTTGTCTCCTTCATACAAAGCAATCTACAGAAAGAACTATTATTTTAATTTTTATAAATAAGAATCACAGCTTAAATCAATTAGGGAATATGTTACATTAACAATCATGGAAGATGATGCAAGGAGAATTGGATCCTGGGCTTTCTATTTTTATTATAACTAAATTTAAATTATTAGCTCACTAGATTCAATTTGTTTATTAATACATTTTGCAAACTAAACAATTATGCAAGCAGCATATGTGATGATAGATAGTCATGTGAGGCCACCTGCTCCATTTGTGTGGAAAAAAAGAGACACCATCACATTTTTTACATCAACAAGATGAAAACTAAACCGTCCACTTGTGAAACATGAACCAACTCCCACTCATAATGAAAAATATGAGCAGCAGAATCCACAAGTCACGGCAGTGTGAACTGAGTGCCAGAGAATCACAGTTGGTGTGTGAATTTCAAAGATCAATATGATTTCTAGATGAGAATAATTTGCATTTGCTAAATGTGAAAATGATGACTGACGATCACACAGGGGTAACACAACAGATATGATTTTACTTTACATCTGTGAAAGGATTAAAAACAGCTGCATTATGTATTGTGTTTATTTTCCATTATGTTACCATGTGGTGAAAATTAAAGTGCATGAAAAACAAAGCAGTTTCAGTGAGTCAGCTTTTTCCAAACATTATTAATAAACACCAAATCTTAGCTATTGAATCTTGGCACAGAGTTTAAAGCTCTAACAGAGTCACAAATACTGGTAAAACGTTTGCCAAGGACAGCTGAATTTGCTTGAGTGAAAGTGGTCTGACTGAAAAGACAGCTCACAGGGGGAACAGAACAGCCATTACAACAGATTTTTTAAAATCCCAACCTTCAAAACCAGGTCTACACACGCCACCAACAGAAGTGATCTGATTTACTTAAGTGCAACAGCAACAATGTGATGGTGAATAAAGCCACTAAAGTGGTCTGGTTGATATACCAGGCACACCAATTATCAAAATATAATTTACTTCCAAAATGCTTTAGCAAAAGTTCATCCAATGTGATTATCCACTGTGCCCAAACAAAGTTTGAGGTGTAACATATTTAATTAATTCAAATGTTTTACTTCAGACTTGTTTTACGTGCTGCTGTTTGACAAGTGTTTATGTTCTGTCCATGATTTCTTTAACTTTCAGTAAAAGTCATTCTGGACATTGTCTTCTGGCCACAAGCCTTCAACAAATTAATAATGTATAATTTTAAAGAAACATTTAAGATAGTTATTCTACATATAATAAAAAAATATCCTAAATGCACTAACACAATTATAATGGGTGCCATGAAACACAACTCCTACAGCCTACACACCCAGACTAAAACAGCCTCATAGAGAAATCATACTACATGTCAAATTGTTCCATATTTACCAATGTAAATCTACCTGTTCCACCCAAAAAGTGACATTAACTGGGCCACCATTTTAAACAGAAGAGTGCATCATCGCGACAACTCCAAGCTCCACAGATTTAAAGCAAAAACAATTCCCCTGTGAAGAGCAGGGACTCGGGTGAAAATAGGTTTGGTGTTAATCAAAGAAAATGACTTAACTTAGGTGGTCGTTGCAACTTAACGCCATGACAGGCAAACACAACAACAGTCCCAGTCCCTGTTTTCCAACACACAACATCCGCACAGAATGTTGAGAAATATTAGCCAGGAATACGCCCCAGAAAACAGAAATAATGTTTAAGTAAAGACAACGACGCGATAAATGTAGTGGCCAGAACAACATAGCGCTTACTGGGCAAACTGGTCTAAATGAAGGCGTTCACCACTGTGTTTACAAACACGGCAGCAAACGGCGATGTTAGCACAGCTAGCCGCGAACACCACTGCGATTCACAGACATTAGCAACACTAGCTAACACCCCCACCTGCGTTTCCTGAGCAACCCGCGATAGTTACAGAATTAATCCGGCAACAGGCTTAACGAACCCGGGCCGCACACGCTCATGGTAACGTTACAGTCTGTATTCATGTTATTCACCTTCCAGAAGCCGAGAGATGAGACTGTCCACGTTCAATTCACCCTCCGCCATCTTCAAACTGCTTTTGCACAGCGTCTGGCTGCGTCAGTTCACGCCGCCAACACGGGGAGGCGCTGTTGTAATTGTAATTCACTTAAAATCTTTATTACAACAGTTTATACGTATCTATACATGTATATATATATATATATATATATATACACAGTTTTAATATATACCAAGCATAAACGTTATTACTTTATAACTAATCCAAATACAGGCACCATTCATGTTTAATATGTAGTGGATTTCAGCTCATTTACAAGCACTTAAATGTGGAAAAAAGAAGAAATGTAAAGAGCAGTAGTGTAATGTGATTTTATTTAGACGTGGACTGTGCACAACAAACATCAGCCTTGTAAAAAACAAGTGGAAAAGGAATTTTTCAAGGTTCTTACGAAAACGGGTCTATTCCACCTGTTGTCTGAGGATGTAAATGGAATACAAAAACTCAAGATCATATAAAATCTTTTCCCTCTGAGGTATCCCACTGAGCGATCCTTTTATAAGGAACACATGTGTCTTTGTCCTGTACATATTTATATTCTTGGCTGGAGCAACTGTGATGAAACCAAATTTTATGATTCCATCTTAATCAGCTTTACAATATCCAGATTTAGCTGAAATTATAAATCATATTATATGATGTGCTTATTGTTAAGGTAACAATTACAATGCCATGAATTACATTATCCAGATAAATGTAAACATTCCCCTCACTGTAGAGCCACAGGGCAGAATAATATGGAAAAATATATAATGTAATTCAACATAATTCACGCCACTATGACTGCGTCAAACAATGGCATTATAAAAGTCAACAAGAGACACACCGTGAACAGGAGCTGCCGGTGGCTTTCATCTCGGTAAGACGGTCATAAATCAACCACTTTTATGTTTTATCAGTACCAGCATTTTGCTGATAAAGCTAATAAACACAGAGTGATGTGTGCTTTGAGAGTGCATGGGCGCTCTCTGCATTGTGTCATTTATGACATGGATGGCATGCTACATTTCATGTCTATCTAAAATAGATACCATTCAACAAACCCATGACACCATTAACCCAGTCTCACCCACGGACATTACTCACACACTCTGTATGAACTGTTGTAAATGATGAGCTTCAAAAAAAAAATACAGAGCAGCTCAGCTCACCCTAAATATTAAATTTTTCTGAATAGTGGTGTATGCATTTATTTGGAAATTCAAATGATTTTAAACACATTTTCTCTTTTAATGAAATTAAATATACAACACAGCAGAAATAAGTTAACGTCCAGTTAACAAGTTCAGTCTTTACCATTGTACACTAAATTTATGTTAGGTTCTGGCTTGTTTTTGTATCCTTACCTCAGTTGTTAGACCAGCTACAACACTTTAAATCTCCCTTACAAGTGATAAACAGATTTGTAAAGAGAATCAATATAAAATACTTCAACATACTTTGATTTCAGTAATGCTTTGGAGAGGCCATCAGTATTTTCTGTGGTGACAGTTTCTCTGGGCGTCTTATCACAATAAATAATGTGCTTTCCACAATCATTTAAAAATGATGCCTAGTCAGTGTAAGTGGCACTCTAAAACCCAGTGCCCCTCATCTCCACTGCCGCCATCAACCTCTTGCTCCTCTTGGCTCTGCAGGAGAGGAAGAGCCAGGTGACAGCACAGCCAATCAGAAGACCAACAATTGGCAGAATGGCGGCGAGCCACACTGGCACATTGTCTGAACAGTTAGGGCTGAGTGGCTCAGAAGTGTTGTGGGTGTTTGGTGCTGAAGTGGAGGTTGGAGGGGGCAGGCTGTTCACCCTGGTGAAGATGTATGGATGCTCCTAGAAGTCACAAAGGCCATAAACTCAGACAAATCCACTTCCACGGACTGACAGATAAATCGCAAACGTGCCAAATGTGCTTTCTCACCTCAGTGGGGCATTTGATGATATTTCTGGCATTTGTAAAATTGTTGTATGTCTGTTTTCTACCCACTGGTTCCAACTAGAGATCAAATAGAAATATGTATTTCAGTTCAGTTCATGACTGACATGGTAATTAACACAGACCTCTGCCAGACTCACCATGTTATTCCACAGAGCTACGGCCATGTCAGCATGTCCCCGTTCACTAAAATGGAAACAGTCCTCGGAAAAGTAGGTGGTATCAGGTCTGCCATCCTGGAAAAGAAATAATACAGCACCAATAATCTTCTAGTCCCAAATGATTCGACACGTGTTAGGAAATGAACCACTTACAAGATCCAAAGGAACAATTGTGTTTTTTAAAAAGGGCTGCACAACCACAGCAAAGTCCTCCCTGCCGTCATAGCGGCCTCCGTACACCAGTGTTTCTGTCTCAGTCTGAAAGGAAAGAGAGAAATGGTGACGTTGTTATATGTGCTATCACAACAATCCTGTCTCATCGGGACAGTTTGCTCTTGCTGTTCTTGTCAATTAACCTGTAGATCACGATTGATCCGTTTTACTTCAGCCAGCTCTGGGGAATCTTCTTCTGGTTCCAAGAAGCACGAGCAGACAAACCTGACGATCAGAGGTGAAGATTAGCAGCTGATTTTGTGGGGAAAAAAAGGCATTTAATAAATGTAGAATGATCACTCTTTGCTCACTTCTGCTGCAATGTACAAAACACTGATTTTGTCACCTTATTAAATACCAAATGATGACATATTTCTGTTTTGACAAGGTCTTAGTGGTCCTGGCACATGTTGAACTGATATATATATATAAGTGAATCAAAGAGCATACTTTTGCAACACACTGCACCCAAGACTGTCCCTTTTGATTCTGCGCAGGCCTTCAACTTCCAAGATCTCCAAGACATTGACTATTGTCCTGGGAACCTAGGACCCAAAAAGATAGATAGAGAGAGAGCGAGAGAGAGAGAGAGAAATTACATTTATATACTTTTATTCAGATGTATGTTGTAAATTTCAGATTTTTTAGATGTCATTCCTTCACCTCATTGTACAAAATATCCAAGCTTGTCCTCAAGTGATGGCTGTAGTTCTGAGGTGACAAAGAGGCCTGTAGTTTGGAGACAAACAATGTATTATTACAAATAAGGTGCCTTTCTTCTCTTCCCTGTTAGTGTTCAAACACTACATACATGTACATACAGTATCTTTAAAAAGATCCGGCATTGTGCAACATGTGTGAGCGTAAATGCTGCGACTAACCACCCTGTGCTGTCGCTATCCCAGTCTCGGGGCTAATCTAAATGGATGCTCTGTTTGATATTCTGCTGCAAAGCACACACATTAGAGGAGAGACCATCCCATGCAGAGCGAGGGGAGTAACGGAGAGAGAGCAAAAAAAAGGGAACGGAAGCAAAGTAAGAAAGCAGAGTAAGAGAGAGCGAGGGATGAAGAGAGTCTGGGTCGACTTGTGTTGTTTATGCCTCTTAGAGAACAAGGCCTGTCTCTGTGCCGCCATGTGCTTGTGTGATTCAGACAGAGGCCGGGGTAGAGGAGGGGGCTGTTTGTGATGGAGGGGTAAAGTGGCAGAATGTGCTCATTGAAAGGAAACCATGTCTGCTCTCATCTCACTCTGACACAGTAAAACAATCAGAGGGCGGGCGGCTCACAAAGCTCGATTATTCTGCTTCAGTGCTTTGTCCCACTTGGACAGTGATATCATGAGACAGATCTACACAGGGTGTCACACAACAGTGTTGGGTTTTCAACTGCTGTGCGTCAGTAGGACATTTACTAAGGGGAGTGCTTCGAAAACTCATCCTGACACAACCTGTTAAAGCAGCTCACCCGGTCGTGGCAGTACTGACACAGGTCGTTGCCTCCTATGAAGAGGGTCACCAGCTTCCAGTCATTCTGAAAGTCCACCGACTTTTTTCCATTGAGTGGATGGAGAAAGGAGCACAGAGACAGAGATGCAGCACACATTAAAAATCTCTTCTTCGTTTTCCACATTACTTGAACCTGAAATCACCCACCGAGTCGTTTTTAATGGCATCAATGAGGCGTCGGACCTGTGCTGGGATTCCTCTAAGTAAATTGGAAGATAGACGTGAATGCACAACCTATTTGAGAAGAGTAACAGTTTGAACAGGATACCTGACAAAAGAAATGTTTGAACTCACGCCACTTTAGCCCCTGATACAGCCACATTAAAGCCATTCGGTCCTTTTCCCTGACCCGTTGACACTCCTTTGATTCGAGGATTGAACTTCTTCAGGATATCTGATGCAAAAGAAAACCAGAGAGATATCACTGCACAAGAGAGGGAACTTGAACTGTGTCACGGCCCAACTCTGTCATCCTGTGGTGTTCGTGTGCATTACACATCAAGACACACAGAAACAGAAGAGACACCTCACTTACTTGGTAATGTTGTAACCGTCTCAAGAGTTTCATCCCCTCCAATGCTTGTCAGTGAAGAAGAAACAATGAGTCAAATGTTCACACATGATTGTGTCGTGTGTAAAGTTTGTGTGCAGCATCTTTTATACCTCCAGGACACTCCTTTGTACTCGGTTTTGAGGTCCAGCAGATTCTTTGCCTTTGCGCCAAACCCAGCCTGCCAAAAAAAAGATGCACGGAAATGTAATTGTTATATAGAGTGTGTTTTTTTTTGTTTTTTTTTTAAATTGGAACCTGAAGATGTGACCTATAAACAAGAGTTGTGTAATATTCACACCGCAATTTACCCAGAATGCACTAAGGGTTCAAATATGTAAAACTAAAAAAAAAAATGTTTTTTATTTATACAACCCCTACTGAGATAGAAACCTCAGTTCCAGGGTGCAATGTTAGTAAACCTGATTTAAGTATTTAATATATATTTCATGCACATAGCAGTATACAGCAAAACTGAATTGAAAGCTAAGTCCGTGCTTAATCATTTAGTTAAGATATTTTTTAATCAAAAACATACTGAATTACCCCCCCAAAAAACACATTGCATGCATACTTACTGTTATAGAATCTCCCAGAGCGGCAACCACCTTGATGTCTGCAGGTCGTAACCTGTGAGCTAACAAAACATCAACATGAGCTGATACTTGACGTACGTATAATCCTTGTATTTCACTTAAAACCTGAATAACGTCACGATACTTTACCTGACGTGGGCGCAGAGTCCGACGCAGCTGTGTTCACACAAGAGAAATCACTGCCCCAGTTCTAAAGAATGACATGGACATATTGTGTGTTTTCTAATCGTAAACTCTTACATATCATCATTCATTATAGTCCTACGACTATGATGATCTTACTGTAACTGGAGCAGAAGTGGGTGGAGGGCCAGGAAAGGTGTAGTTGCTATTGACAGCAGTCCGGAAGAATGGGACGGACTAGTACAAAATGAAAAAATGTGAATACAAAAAAATGACAAGAACAACATGGTAATGTAGATTTTGAATGTTTCAAGTTACCTCAGAGGGACACTTCAAATCAATGCCGGCTGTGAAGTCTTGTGTAAAAGTCTTGTTTCCCACTGGCTCTAACTACCAGAGTGTAAAAGGCAGTGATTTATTTTGGATACAAAAAATACAAATGCTGGGAATTGTCTTGGACTAAATAAAAATCCCACCATGTTGTTCCAAAGTGCACGAGCCATGAGTGTGTGAGCTTTCTGGCTGAGATGGAAACAGTCGGGTGAAAAGAAGGAGCGATCAGGCCGGCCATCCTTTATGAACAAGAGGAAGGACATTTGATATGCTATAATGAACAAAAAACAATCACTCTATATCTAACAGCTCTTACTTCTAGTATGGGAAGGAAAACCTCTCTGAAGAAAGGCTGCAGCACCACAGTGAAATTGTCATGAGTGTCATATCGTCCAGAATCAACCAGCTCCCTCATAGCGTGCTGGAGGATAAAGATCAGAAAAGGATGACAGTGCTGCAGCCACACAGTTGATGTGACTTTCAGAGTGATTTTTTACTTCACTGCAATAAAACAGTATATAGTGGCACTGCTCATAAACATGAAAAAAGCAAAAGAAATAAAACAAATGTTTAATGTGGTTTATTGACATGTAAAGCTACCTTATTTAAACTTGTTTTTGACGTGTAAAGTTGAAAGAGTGTGTTTCGTACATCAGTGAGACGTGTGAATATTCTCAGCTTGTCTTGTCACAATACACTGTATTTAAATAAAGTTGCTATTATAAATGAAAGATGATGCGTTAATTGAGCACTGAACAGACTCAACGGTGTGGCTTTGTGTTGTGGGACATAAGAAAATAGATGAAGATAAAACATTGTTGTTGTTGTTGTTGTACCTGATAAGCTCGGTTGAAGTCATTGACCTTCTGGAGTTCAGAGGATCCCTCTTTAGCCTTCAGTATGCACGGGCAGACTAACCTTAAACACAAATATCACAGTTGGGTTTATGGGCAGAAGTTAAACACGTTAGCCATTAAGTATGTTTGTAAGTGTGTATATAATAATATAATTCGGTTGTTAGGTCCTTTCTACAGCTGGTCAAACACCCATCGTGTGTGTTTCACATTTCAAAGAGAAAGTTCACTACAAAAATGACTTTTTGGTTTGTAAAGACCGCCACACTCTCAGGATGCTCTTAGAATCTCACACACTGCACCTTTTAGTGATGACTTTTTAAAAAATGTTTTTAAATCAAAGCAATTATAAACGTACGCACTTCACAAACCAGGAGGGACAGCCTAGAGAGCTATCTTTGTGCAGATCCCGCAGTGGGACGATGTTTAACAGCTCGACCAGATTGACAATGGCACGGGGCACCTGAGTGATGCAAAACACAAAGATCAGAGACGCTCTGTGATTCTGTGGTTCTCTGCATAATCACTGTCACGGCGATGAAACATACTTCACTGTGGAGGATGTCCAGAGCCTGGCGGATATGACTGATCATATTCCTGGGCGAAAAAATGATCTGTGGAGAAAAAAAAAAAAAGCTCACATGAGTCCGATGAGAACTCCAGGACAGTTTTGTGATCAAAAAGGACAATTTGATTTGCCGTTTCTCAGGTTTTCTGGCTTGTTTTCTGTGATCATTTAAAGCTGCAGTAAGTAACTTTTTGTTTGTATTTGGGGTGGTGACATCAGTCTTTCTCTGTTTGAGAGAAACAATGTAACATTATGTGTGCTGCATCCTTCATGTGAAATCAAGCTCGGTCAAGCAAAACTATCAGTTGTACCTGACTGAGGGAGCATTTGTTTGTACAGGGGCGGGCGGGGACATGAAGCATTCATCCTGTCAAACTTAACTTCAGGAACTTTGTCTCCGGTACTACTGCAACGTGTTTGCAGCTGTCTCACTTTACTAGCACAATGTTATTGTTGCCTCAGTCTGTTCATAAAAAAAAAGCACTTCCTGTGTGCAGCACAGGAATGTCACCTACACCAACCATGTGGCCGTAATGGACAGTTGTTTATATTTAAAAGTTGCTCACTACAGCAGTTGCATATACAAGTAATTACACAATGCCAAATCTTATAAAATAACAAATAAACCGGTGCTTACGGAGTCTGTGCAGAAATCGCATATGTCATTGCCTCCAATAAATACGGTGATCACTTTCCAGTCATTGTGAAAATCAATGCGCTGTAAAGAAGATAAGCGGTGAATGCTCTGTTCGTTTAGACAATCTGAACATAAAACTGTGACAAAGGTTACTCAGTCAGTATCAGTGGGCTTCAAGTTTACCGCCGACTCACCAAATCTTTCTTCATCTTGTCCACTAGGACGCGCACCTGTTGCACCGTATCGCTGAGAATACAACAATAGTTTAGTTTCAGGTTCTGATGATGTTTGAGTTGTTGATGATTCTACAGAACACGACTGACCCACTCTTGGCTCCTGCCACAGCCTGATTGAGAAAAGCCCTGGGGTTGTTCTGGTTCCCTATGCCCCGAGAGAAGCCGGTCAGGGAGGGGTTAAACTCCCTCAGTATGTCTGCAAACAGCAATCACAGGGGAATGGTGAAGAATATCCTGTACACACTCGTGGAAATTATACAGGCTTTTATTTCCATTTATCAACTACCAACTATAAAACTACTGAAATGAATTTTAAGCTGTGTAAAACACATGTATAACGATTTTGATTATAATTTAACGTAAAGCAAAACAATACATCACAAGTAAGATTTGTATTGCTTTTAGTGTAATTTAATCAGATTAAAATGAGAGTCAAACCTACTTGGCAGCGTGGTTACACTGGTGATGTTTTTATCACCGCCGATGCTGTGAAAGATGCAGAGACATCTCATTAGGTTTCGCATAATTTCACCAACCAAACAACCACAAAATGAGGCTTTTTGATGGTCTTACCTCCATGAAAGTCCTCTGTATTCATTAATCACTAACAGAAGGTTGTCTGCCTTTGCACCAACACCATTGGCTGCCTGCAGAATGGGAGAGAAGGAGACCATGAAACCAGATGCACTTGAAATCCAATGACTTAAATGAATTAACATGAGGCACGATGTTCTGTTCTTATGTATACTGCATATGTACTGTATATATATATATATATATATATATATATATATATATATATATATATATATACACATATATGTTTGTTTGTATTTTGAGAAGAAGGGAAAATGCTCACAGTCAGGGAGTCGCCGAGTGCTGCCACCACCTTGATATCTGCAGGTCTGAGTTCATGAACTACACAGAAAAAGGAATACATAAGATTTCAGTTCATTTCCCCAAAAAAAAGAAAGAAGAAGAAGCAGACCAAGAGCTCAGAAATCTTCGTTACCTGAAGCAGGTGTCGTAGGAGAAGGACTGCGGTCTGTACAGGGCATCTCAGTCCCCATAACCTAAAAACACATAGTATTCTTTAGTATTTCTTAACTATGTGTGCTGTTACATACTAATACATACATGTATACTGTAGCTGAGAGGACTTACAGCAGAGGCTGTTGAAGGTTTGTTGTTGTCTCCATCATTAGGGGAATTAATCTGCGTCCGCAGGAAAGGTTTATCCTGAAATAAGTAAGTTAGTTAGTTCCAGTTTACATATAAGTTTCATATGTAAACAACCAACCACGTTCCTTTTTGTGAGGCATGTGTTTGTGACGTTTATCCACACTGTGAGATTCAAAACACTATGTTATTGTGAAGACGCGCCTCACCTCGGTGGGGCAAGGAATAGTAACGACACCTTTGTCCATGACCTCAGTCTGACCTGTCATTGGCTGAAGCTGGAGGAAGAATAAAGATGATGATTGGTTAAGGTTTCAGTGACAGGTGGGGCCACTCTGAGCAGCCAATCGCCACACGGTGTTGCACAACTCTGGTGTTCAGTGAGATGGAGAAAGTCACCGTGTAGATAAACACCACCAAGTTAATCTTTACATCTCTTATCTTATCGCCGCCGTTCACTGTAGTTACCTGTTGTTCCATCTTTGTTGAGGAATCATTGTTTCAATGTCAGAGCAGATAAATAAAGTCTGCCACACACCGTTTCAGTTTGCAGTAAACTCACCATGTTTGTCCATAACTGAACAGCGAGTTTGTCCATGTCGTCCTACAAAGAAAGACGATACATTAGACGTTCAAGGGGATTTTTCATGCACTGTTACTCAAAATAAAAGCTTTTCTTATCTTACAGAGTCTGAGTTGGGTTCAAGGACGACTGGAGCTG
The DNA here is from genome assembly GCF_019176455.1 of Solea senegalensis. Classification (NCBI taxonomy): domain Eukaryota; kingdom Metazoa; phylum Chordata; class Actinopteri; order Pleuronectiformes; family Soleidae; genus Solea; species Solea senegalensis. The sequence continues at coordinate 13,998,260 of NC_058036.1, forward strand.
AGTGTAACACGACAGCGAAGTCTCCGCGTTTGCTTTTTTGTCCCAGGATGTGACTTAAAGAGTCCTAGAGACACGACAGGTGAACATCGATCAATCAACCAAACAATCCAATCTGTACTGTATACATATAAGAGCCAGAGTATTTACCTGCAGGGTTTTAAGAAGAGTCGCTTTGTGTAGGCCTTGATTAATGCCTTCATCTTTCATACATTCACACCTGAGGTAAAATAAAGGGAAACTGCAATGTTTCTCTCAAAACACTCAAGATGGCAACAAAGACTTATCTTATACAAGAAACTCTCACTTGTTGTGCTGATGGTGTGCGCTCCACACTGCGACATGAACCAAAGCACGGTGCATCTGTAAACATGCACCAAACATAATTGGACTCGTTCTCCTCTTTTATTTCATTCGAGTCGACAACAAGGTAACATACCGTTCTTTGTAATGTCTGCACAGCTGCCTCCACATCCCGAACCACAGCTTCAACATCTGCAGCAGCCTGCAGCACAAAGACACAGTCACAAACTCTGGATCTCATTCCAAGTTAAACTTAAGTTTAACACCATTTTGTAGGAAACTCGGTGTCTTACATGTGGCGAACAGGCACACGTGGAATCTGCAGAGACAAGCAGCAGCACAAACTTCCAGTCCGAGACCTACAACAGTAAGGATATGCTGTGTGAGACGCAGAAGTGAGGAAACTCTGTGCATGGTGAGATGATTAATGCAGAGGTTCAATGAATACTAGTGACCAAAGTCTAGTTTTCTGGTATATAAAGGAAAGAAGGTTTCACATCATTGGAAAGATGGGCTTTTGCTCAAAATGATGGACAGTAGTTACAGCATCATACTGACTGAGCCCAACAATAAGATATCTGCCAACCAGATGTGTACCTGATGTGACAGGGACAGAGACAGTTCTTCAGCTTCCTCCAACAAACTCCTGCAACACCGAAGCACAACACAATCTCATGCTCTCATACGCAAACACACGTCACCTCAGCAGCCCCATTAAACACTTAATAATAGAAAGAATGTACATGTAATGCAATGCGTGTGTTACCTGGGCTGTAATAAGGTCTGATCCACACCATGAGTGATGATATCAGGAGTAAACATGGACAGCAACTCTATTAAAATCACATGGTCGCGACGTTAGAGACTCATACAATTCTCTACTATCTTTATTCCCTTAGATGACACAGTCAGATTATGAGATTATGGACATTCTGAGGTATTGTTGCTGCTGTGAAATGATTATTTTTCTGCTCAATATCATTTTCAATGAGGGTGGGGAACCCGTGTTTATGGCCAATGTTCTTATCCTGAGAGATAAACATGATTCTTCTTCTCTCACTCAGTGGTCATGGGAAGTTCTGTATCTGGAATGACCTGTGACATGGTATTGACTCTTAGTTTAAATCCATTGACAGTTAATCAGTGACAGAACAGGATTATTGTGGTCAGCTAAAACAAAATCCCTGAAGAGAAAGTGACACAAGGAGTCAGCTTGAAAAGTACGAGGCTTTTATTTAAACGTATTATAATCCACGACCACTGCTGTCATCCCAGTATTTTATAGGATGTATTTTGTTTTAGGTGACATTCTATAGACTTACCAGCTAATCTACGGACCACTGTGGACGCTTCCTGCCTGATGATGAAAACATACATAGTCACTTTCAATGATTTACTGATATACAGATTAGATTAGATTAGATACTTCACAGTCATCGTAAGAATACAGAATGAAATTTGGCTCCACTGTCAGGATGCATACGCATAAATAACAATAAATAATACACACTATTTATGCATCTTTTCCTCTCAGCTCTTACCTGTGAATGAGCGGCAATCCCAAGGTGTAAACAGCCGAGAGCTCAGCCGGTCTGAGAGCGTCGACTGAAGGTGAGAAAACAAATCAATTTTAGGATGCAACACTTGTTTGCTATAACAGATCATTCACAGAAAGCAAATACCTGAGGTCGATGGAGACAAGGCTGCAGGTGTCGGTGAGCAGAGTAACGCCATGTAATTGTCCGTCTGTGACACAAATATTATGAGTTCATTTCTGCACGAATGAAAATGAAACATAGTGACCCACAGGACACCGTACCCTTTCAGGTGTTTCTGTTGATTGTCCATTTTCTCTCGCCGTGCTGACAGTTTCTGCAAAAATGAGTCAAAACACTTCCATTTCTCACTCCAGTGCCATAAGAAAGATTATGTTTCTTCGCTTTACCGTTAAGGTTATAAAAGATTTATGAGTTACCGATGTTTACTTATTGCCTGCCCGAGCAATAAACGGTGGTGTAATAAACCTTCCGTGTGGTTTGGTCTTTTTTGAATTCACAGACCAAAGTGCTTTATGTTCATGCAGTATAACACTTTTTTTTTTAAATGTTTGTCTTTAGCTTTAAGATAAAGAAACAACTAAGTTATGTATAAAAAGGACTGCTAGGCAAGGTGGGTTTTATAGCCACATACAAGTGGTATTATTATATGTAATAAAGTGTTTACTAAAGTATATATTTCCTGATTGTAAAAGCTAAAATTCCATTTCCATAAAAGAAATGACAATATACTTTATTTGTATAACACTTTTCATAGCAATTATGAAGTGGTTTACAGTGAGCAAGACAACAAATCAATAATTGAAATCAATAAAATAAACAGTTCAGTAATTAAAAGTCAATAATTGTACACTCTCTATAATGAACAGAGCAAATGGTAACTGAATTGTGTGAATATAGAACACACACATATAGACTCTGCTTTCAAAATGAAATAAGTGCATTTAATTGGTCCTTATTGTTATTAGTCATATTATTATTGCTTGTACTTTACCTGTAAACTGAGCGCAGGTTGCAATCAGAGCTGCCAGAATAAGGAGCACAGACCTGGGAGTCATGATGGGATGAGAGACTGAGCTGACACTGAGAGCTTTGTGTTTGTGCCCAGTCACTGTAAATGTTCACTGTGTCCGTACAAAGTGTGGGCAAAGAATAGAGAATCCAAGAGGGCAAAGCTTTGAAAAACAACGGCACGCACTCTTTTATCCTCAGTCATATCTTCCCCTTCGGTGATTATCTGGATAACAATCAACCAAATGACTTGTCATACCCTTGTCGCCCTATCTGTTGTGCATCTGATTGTCAGTTACAGTCCTGTTAATGTGAAGAATAACCTCATGTTTTGCAACAGTTGAGCCTATGACAATAATACTTGTTTTTTGTTTCAACGATAATTAGTATATTATAGATGCTGAATAACAGAAACGATATCCAATGTGACTTTTGTTTTACCGTTCTCTGTTTATACGTGTATCATTGTCGTGATAAAAACAGTTTTAGTGATACCCATTTCACAAAGTGGACACGGTTTGTTGAAGAATGGAACATGGAGTTTATGGACACAGTGATAGTAACCACAGTGATTTTCCAGGGAAATGAATTCATTTCTGAAACCCATTCTCATGTAAAAAACAAACAAAAACCCCTCAAACAACCATAAATATTCTAGCCCCTTTCCATTTAAACAGGATTACAAATCTCAGTCCTAAGTACTGTGATGATAATAATAATAATCATAATAAAAATGTTGATATGGCTATGCATTGAAATAAATGTGTAAAACTATAGAGAGAATAAGAAGACTGTAACCAAATGTACCAGGTTATATAAGAATATGTTCACGATCAGCAATTTAGCATAAGTGGACAGGTTCAGTTTTGGAGATGATGAGATATGATTAGATTGTTAAATCCTTTACGAGTTTGTCCTCAGATCGTCTGCGCAGATAGTCTGCAGCGTGACCCTTGTAATCAAAAAAAGAACTAGCTATCTCTATGTTATCATTGTTTCATTTGTGTTTTTATTATGGTTCATAACATTTTAATCTGCTATCATCATCATCTCTATCAGAATGTTGTCTTTGTCGTGCATTTTTGTGAGGTTTGTACTTGGTTTGCTGGATTTTGGTGCCTTGCTCGGGGGCACCCCAGCACTTGGCACTACTCGGGATTGAACCAGCGACCTTCTGGTTACGAGCCCAAATGATATACTTGGTACATTCTCCCGATACTGATACATTTATGAATCTAAATGTATTCATAAAAGTGAAGGACTCCTCCTACAATAAAGTGAGGCTATTATAATAATAAGAGGAAAGATTCAGTGTGAGCTTTAAAAACAACAAACGTGTTCTTTGGTGCAGTTTTTGACACAGTTTTACTTTAATATAATTCTACTGAATCTGATATTTCTGTGACCAGAGCCTGTAAACTGTCACAGTTCAGTGGTGTGGGTGCATCTCAATAAACCGTGTAAAGATAATTTATTTCAAAAAGGGAAACTTTTCTTTCATCATCTTTTTTTTCAATGCAAAATGTTCAAATTTTCTGAGACACTGGACATTGGGTTAAAACAAATAATGGCTTGAAATATTTCACTTTGTATGTGATTAATCTAATGAACATGTGAGTTTCACTTTTTGGTTTGAATTACTCAATTAAATTAACTTTTCCACGATATTGTAATGTATGGAGATGCACCTGTGTTTCGAACTCAAAGCGATGATGGCTCATGTGGTCTCATGTGGGTCTCTTCGGCCCTCTGCTCGGCTCTCGCTCGGCTCGCTGCTCTGCTCGGTTCTCTGCTGCCCCCTGTTGGACGTGCGCGGCTATGCAGCCCTACGTCATGACCGGATGTTGATAGTAGCAGCAGCAGAGCTCAGACAGGAACAGCTGAAAAAGAACAACAAAGCCACGACGACGACGACAGCAGCACAAACAACAGATGTTCGCCTAAAACACCACCCAAACACTGGTGACACCGGGTCCTTTCGTGCCATTAAACATTCCTAAAACGGTAAGAAACCGTCAATCAACTTGTTAGCTTTTGTATCCGTGTTGTTGTTTTCTTTTTCCTGGCCATTTTATTTTTTATCATACTCGACGTTAGCTTCACGGCTAACCCTACGCTGTTTGTTTTTGACCTGACAAGTGACTGCAGACCAGCAAACGTCCTCCGTGTTTATCTCATCTCTGAGTGTCCGTTGTTGACGTAGTGATAAGATGACGTCAACCTCTGGCATGGAGTGTATTTCACGTCCACTGTGGCTTTTATTTGCGGCCCCATTCAAAGTGCTGCCATCTTCTTTCAGCACAAACCAATCAGGAAGGAGAATGGGAGCCACTTTGACAACAACACCTCACCATGTAGTGTTCACTTCAATGTTGTGATTATTTTATGATATGTGTTGCCTTTTTAAGTTGTCTATTAAAGGTGACATTGTACTGCATGTCGTCTTGTTTACTCTGCTTCATTGGAATAGTAAACAAACTAATGTAAACAACTAAATAAATAACAGCTAATAGTCTACTACTCACCAGTACTGACTGAAACACGTGATATTGGCTCAACAACACAACAACTAGGTCTAAAATGTAGGTTAAGTTTAATTCAACTTCAATATACATGTCATGTTACTTATCTTTATTTACTCTCTGTAACGATTATTTTCATCACTGCTTAATCATTTAGTAGTTTCATCTTGAATCTTCAAGGTACTTTTTCATATGCAAATATAGACATAACATATTTAGAGAAAGGAGAAATTGTGAGAAAATAAAAAACAGTATGATTGGCTATACCTTGATGCCTTTGAATTAGCACTTGTAGAAATACAATGACCTAGACAAGGTTCTTGGCAGACAGAGTAACCTCATGCACCTCACAATGTTAAAGGCAAAACTGCTTCCAATGCTCTGCTTTAGCTTAATACCGCCCTCTAGTTGTCTACATATCATGTTTAGTTCACTAAATAAATTTGCCCCTCTTGTTTTCTCCTCCAGTCGTTCGCCAAGATCAGACAATGGGACGCATCTTCTTGGACCACATTGGTGGAACGCGCCTCTTCTCCTGCGCTAACTGTGACACCATCCTCACGAATCGGTCTGAGCTCATCTCGACGCGCTTCACTGGAGCCACGGGCAGAGCTTTCCTCTTCAATAAGGTGGGCTGAAAAGCCATGAAGCGAGGAGGGACATGCATGCATTCCTAAGTCACATACAACACATTCAGTATCTTTATTCTAATTTTCACATCAGATTTGTGTCTCTTAAGTATGTGGTCCTAGATCAAATATACATCTGATGTGATCTGATGTGTCTATGCAACATGAATGAGAACAGTCATATTCAAATCCATGCGGCTTTTTACATGTACGAGGGGAGTGTCGTGCTCGAGAGCTAAAAGTCACTCACACATTAACCTTGATAGCTTCCATTTCTGTATTTCCCTTATAAGGGATCAATAACGGCCCATCTTACTTTATCTAAGATATCTTTCACTTCAATTCTGAGTGACCTTACAAATGCAAAAGGTAATTGACCTATAATCCGATCTATAATGAATTAGATTTCATTCAGACTTGACCAATGTGGCTGGTAATGTGACTGTAGCCTCACTCAATCTGTGTCTGAAAAACTATGCGTGTGTCTCGACCCTTCAGGTGGTGAACCTCCAGTATAGCGAGGTTCAGGACAGAGTGATGCTGACCGGCAGGCACATGGTGAGAGACGTCAGCTGCAAGAACTGCAACAGCAAGCTGGGCTGGATCTATGAATTTGCCACCGAGGACAGTCAGCGGTACAAGGAGGGACGTGTCATCCTGGAGAGGGCGCTGGTTAGGGAGAGCGAGGGATTTGAAGAGCATGTCCCCTCAGACAACTCCTGAGCCCCTGAAGTTGGATTAACTCCTGTGTACTCCCCTTCCCTATCCTTTATCCCCTTGCCACTGTGCTGCATAGCGCCACCTGCAGACTTAGTGGTCAGTGAAGTTTTGGCTGACCGACACTCCCAATTCCCTACATCCTCTCCTTGTCTCTGGCCTATGACCGTAAACCTCTGCTGATTAGATGATTGGCTTGCTGGATCTGTTCTTGCTGAATAGCTTGCATCCTCAAAATACTCCCTGATTCACATATCACAGCCTGGGCTCCTCCTCCTCCACCTCCTCTTAGAATAGCTGGGCACACTCTAACCTCATGTGTCACACAGAATTTTCTCCATCTCTGCACAAGGCATGCTTCCAAACCTCTTTTATATACAGTTCAAAGCATGATAATAGACATCGTCAGTCACATAAGAAATATCCTATGGTTGTTTTGCCAATTTCAATAACTGGAGGCATAAAGGCCTTTGCACATCAACAAGGACACAAATAAACACAATCACAATACACGTACAAATTATAAAACAGGTTGGTGCTCAGTCATGTTACTGAATTTGTGGGAAATTCAATAATACACTGAACGCTGCATTGACCTGATACATGTGTGCAAAGGCCTTTACAGTCGAGTGAGTTTGTCCCCCTCCAGCCCAGTCGACGCAGTAATGATATCACTGCACATTTCCTTTGTGGGGCTTCTGTGTTGTGCTGTATTTGTCATTGGTGAGCGATTCGCGACGATGACAGTTGTCATTTCAGTGACCTTTTTTCTAGCTGGTGTTGTAATGGATGTGTTAGTGTTTTTTGAACCGCACAGATTCACGCCATAAGTATTCACTTTTGTGTGCCGTTCCATCTCGATTCGGCTCACGTGATGTGCAGTTATTGAGAGTGACATCGCGCGACGCAGTTGACATGATCGAAAAGTGGCGTAAATGTGTTGAAGAGAAACACAGAATTAACCCCACCGTTTCACTGGGTTCTACCAATCTGTTACCTTGGTTTGTGTGTGTGAGGTGTGATGGAGACGCTCACTGGCTGCCGCTGGCTGCAGGACAGGATCACGAGAGGATGGGTCATGTGGACGTTTGAAGTGAGCTGGGGGACAGTGGGACTTGAACTTGAATGACACAGATTTGAAGTGTCTTTTTGAAACGACAACAAACCAGTCTGTTTTTTGAACTCTCTTTATTCTAACAGTGGAATCCTGAGGCTGCCTCCTATAGGCCAGGGCTGTTCTAAAATTACTTCTTCCTGCCAAAAAAAATTTACATTGTTAGAGTCAAGCCTGTGTCTCTCTCTCTGACAAGACCGGAGACTTTTTTTTATACCGTCTTTTGTCCTGCAAAGGTTTCAAAATGTCACACTGTTAAAAATAAATTATCTCACTTTACCTGACATTTGAGAGTATTTCTGGACTGGCTTGTTGCACAGCATCCATCACGGCCCTGGTGTAACAATGTGCCATTTCAGAGGTTGGATGCCTGCAGGCTTTAGCAGAATACTGCGGCCTCCACATGTGACTCTGTTAAAGTTTCTGCTCGCCGTTGTACGGCCACGCAGGACAGTGCCAGCTTTAATTTCAACAAAGAAGAAGAAAAATTATGTCCTCAATGGCCATAGATATATACAGTATATAGTACAGATATCATTTACTGCTCACTTTTAGTATTTTATTGATTTTATTTGCCTTATAATTATTATCATTATTGTTTTATTGACTGATACATTTATCTTACTGTATGGTTTCCTGATAATTTTTTTTAAAGTGATTTCTTGTATGGCTAAAGGAAGATTTTCTCTGATGTGGTTTCTAAATAAAGATACAGTCTTGCTGGGTTCACTTATTCTGTCATGTCTGTGCTTGTTCTGTAGCTTATTGAACACAGCTGTTCGAGCACGATGACTCCACGTCTAGAGAAAGCCAGTTTCCCCCTGCATGGCAAGTGAGTTGGTGATTCATTTTCCCTGAACCAGTATCTGCATCACCACCAAAATGAAAACATGTCCTTCTTGGACTCTCACGTCCTCAGAGAAAGGGCCAAAAATAATTGATATCTATAAAGATATTTGTGGTTCGGGTTAGGCTTGGTGCAAGACAATTCAGATTCAACTCAAGTGTTTTGACACTTGTCTCGAAGGTGATATTCTCGGCGAGGAAATGCCACACTCACTCTTTAAGTGACGCTTTGGCCAGTGGGTGGCAGCAGAACACTAACAGTGTGGAGGGATGGTGCTGAGCCAGGCACGGTCTGTAGAGCTTCACTGCAGGATAGAAATAGATGATGTTTCTCACTGGAAGAGACAAAATGAATGAAACAGCTCTGAATTATTTAGATAGTGAGTCAAATAAATAGCCCAATAAATGCAAAAACAGGGGTGTTGCAAAGCGAACATGAAAGGAAAAGCGAACACACACCACATTGAAAAACTTTGAATCCTTTTAAAATTTTACCTTTTCTGTCCTCAGTGTGAATCACCCACAATGCAGCGGTTTGAGTGTGTTTCTGGTTATAAATAGGCAATGACGAGTCACCCCCTAATCCACCCACTAATATTGGAGTGCTGCGTTGTAGTTATTTATAGGTCTGCTCCTATTGGAAGGCGTCTTGGTTTGTGTGTCTGTGTGAGTGTGTCACAATGGAGAAATCAACAACAGGTCTGCTTTTTTTCTCACTCCTGCAGGAGCCTTCGACTCTGAGGCGCAAAGACTTAACTTAAAAAAAACATAAAAATAAAACAACAAAACTGTCCTGATCTATTTTTTGACACTGCGGGTTGGTTTTCCCTTTTTTAAGCGGTTTAAAGCATTAATGGATTAAGAAGTTGTTTTATGACCATATTTAAATGCTTGAATTGACTAGAGGCAAAAAAGGAGGCACTGACTGTCCTACTTTATAATTCACATTAGTCTTTTAAAGGTCCCAGCATAACCTCGGTGCTGTGTGCCGTCTTTATTGAAAAAGCCATCTGGTCAGATAAGGATAATTACACTGCCATGTTGATCCTATTAGACTGCATGCAATTGGAAAGTCGCAGCACAAATCTGGACATGAGATAGTCTTTTAAGTGTCCGTGTGTGTGTGTGTGTGTGTGTTGACAAGGAGTCACTTTACCACCTCCCTTCAGAGACACACACACACAGTGCTCTTGGGCAGGACATGGAACATTCAAAGTCCCCAAAGACTTGAACTGCAAGCTCCTGTAGCCTACACTCGTCTAACTGTTCCATCACTAAGACCGTGACGGAGGTTTTTCAGAAACAAGTCTAATAATAGTAGGGAAAAAGATGTACGAGACTAAATTGACGCATCATCTGCCTTCCTTCCACCCACTGTGAAATCTATCGCCCGAAAAATAGAAGTTGTGTATATTTAGATGCAGAGAATTATTTGCTTGGGTAAAAAAACAAAAAAAAAAGAGACCAGAAGAAACTGGAAGTGTAATTGGAACCTTAATTGGCCGATGATTCATCATCCACAGGCTGCTATTTTAGTTTATCCTTACCTTCCACACAATGTTAGCATCACCCCCCCACCAATTCATTCAGCAGAGCAGTGATATATATTTATATGTATATATATATATATGTAATACATAATGCAAAAATACTCTTTCACCCTCTCACTCCTCATACACACAAAGGAGTGACATCATTCTGTCAGCAGGAGAAAATAGCATGCTTTCCATTGACATCACTCTATATCCTGTTGCTAGGAGACAGGGGAGTCAACATTAGTTACTATGGCAACCGCACTTCACCTTCAAAAGCTCCTGACCTTTTTAGTTGTCGGTGCTAGACGAGAATGTATTTGTGTGTGTGTGTGTGTGTGCAAAGCAGGCGAGGAAAACTCTAGCCTCAGTGTCGAGGACCGCGATGCCTTCGAGGTCTCGACTCATTCACTGCAGTGAAGTGGCAGCACTGAGATAACGCACACGATAATCAGCGAGTGTGTCACGATGTCGACGTCATGCGGTATCATAACAGTGCGTTTGTGACATTTTAAACCAACAATACTGTCAGTGTTATGACATAACGTAGCCTAACGAAAGTGTACTGATCCAAGATTATCTGTGGATAAACTATCCACAAGTATTTTTGTATAAGGCTATAATCACAAAAAAAATCCAAAGAACAATGTCTGGGAGTACAAACGAGTAGATATAATAGATTTATTCATATACAGTATATTTCTTCCTATAAGAGACAAGACTCACAACAGTGTCCACTGTGTTTACCTGAGGACAGTGACTTTTAAAAGAGGTCCAGCATCGGCGAGTGATTGTAAAATGAGCAACACAAAAACAGCACAAGTGAACACGTGTACATTCTAGCTGGTTGAGGAGGTTTTCGAAGGTGGGTTCAGGATCTGGACAGAGTACCATGTTTGGTAAACTACGACATGCCGCTGCTGATAAAATTGGTAACAGCCGATCACAGTGACTGGAAACAGCCCCATTGCGTTAAATACAGAAGCTTTTAGATTCGTACAAACTACAATGACGCCCTCAGTCTCCAAAGAGCTCTCACAAAAAAGGTGGTCAGTGAGGTGACACACGACAGAGTAACTGTGAGAGATCACACCCCCCCCCCAAGTTAATGTGGATTAAAAGGATATTGAGCTCCGTGGTAAGCAAAGTCAGTGGTTCAAAGTGTGGTTGGAACACCTTCAATCTTCAATTTCTGTCCTTTTTTGGCACAACCGGAGGAGCTTTCTCAGCGGTCACTTGCTACCTTGCAGAGGTGGGCATTATAGGGCTTTTTTGGATTAGGTCGAGTTTTGGGGCCCAGTTTTCCACTCCAAGTCTGGTCCTCCGTGCCACCCTGCACATTGAAGGGTAATGTTGTCCCAACAGGACATTCTTCCAACCACGGCACCACCCACGTCCTGCTTCTACCCGTCATCCCTTCAGTCCCAGAAAGGGGGCAGAAGACTCATCTGCTTCTACATTTATTCGGATGCAAGATCTGTCAGCTCTTTGATCTTGGCAAGTTTGTGATGACAAGAGCCTCAGCGCAACTGCGGGTGAGTCCAGCGCCATTTTCCTGACATGATTGACTACATTCGGTTTGGTACGGTTTCCTATCACATCAGCTTTTCTCAGCTTTGGCTTTTCTGTGCAAAAGCTACTTGAGCGAACAAGCAGAACATCATTGATGTTTCCTATAGAGTAATAAGCGTCTAAGGAGTTACCTCTACGGACTAAACTGGGAAAATGTCATTCCCCAGTTTGTATAAAAGGGCAAATATACCCAATAAAGGTAAACAATGGTACACATAGCTGTATACACTTTATAATTCTCTGGGAATTATATCAATCCCTTTCTCTTCTCGTCAAGAGACAATTCACAGAAACTGATTAACTTCAACAGTCTCATCTGATTAACTACAGTGCTTTTCTGAATATTTGAAGAGTCAAGTCCTCATATGTACATTTGCTCTGTACTATGGCTCTGCTCCTTAATTTATAACACTAACATAAAAATCAAGTACAACATAAGATGCAGTTTTAAAAAACAAACAAATAAACAAAAGGACATGGCAACAGAATTAAAAAAATATTAACAGCATTTTGTTTTTTTCATGATAAACGTCAACATTGAGGTTCTGAAACAACTTTAACAACAACAACATAAAAACGTGAAATGAACCGAGGGCCAGCTAATCGACAGTGATCACAGAGGTGGAGGAGAAATACACATGAACACATACATGTAGAAAACAGTCCTTCTTTTCTTACTTCAACCGAATGGTAAGCTCTTTCCACTGAAGCCATGTTTACTGTCAGGAATTCAATTATTACTCCCTTTCTAAAGGCATGGAGTTCTGGTTCCGTCTGAGGAAGCCTCTCGCCCTCTGGACTGAGCAGACAGAGACAACAAGAGTTTCCAGTCAATCCGGTCCTCCATCCTCGCCTCACTGCATCTTCTTGCCTCCAACATGAGCTGCACTGGACTTCCAATATCGATGGCAGGCCAACTCAAGCAGCTCCATCCCTCCAAACAGCTTAAGCTGGACCACATACACTCCGACAATGACCACAAGAAAGAGCCTGAATGGAGTCCACAGCCACAGGCCAGTGAAGCACAGAACAATGAAGCTGGTCCAGGACAGCAGAGAGGCTGCCTTGATCAGAGCCACCCTGGACTCGGACTTACAAGGTGGCACATACGCAACTCTGTCTCTGTCAAAGGCCCGGGGCTGTCCTGAGTAGAAGTCACGAAGACGGATCTCCTTCTCAGCCCAGCGTGCTTGACACCAAGACTGCAGTTCTGATGAGGAGGGCAGGGAAGCTACTGGGTAGCGGCGGACGTGGAAGTGGATCTCGGGGGGGAAAAGCCCCAGGATGAGGTGGCGTTCTGTCTGAGGGATGGTCTTGGGATAGGCCACTGTGATGTCGTGAACGGCATCCAGGTTATCTCCTAAGAAACGGAGAAGGTAGAACACTAAAATAGTTTGATTCAAGAAAATTAAACAATGTAAAATACTTCTGGTCCAGACTTTATGTAAACAGTGCAGTTCCAGACATGACACCACAAGGAGACATACTATTATCCTTTTTTCCACAAGCAGACCGTGCTACACGCCCTTCTGAATCCTCGCTCTTAACTTACGTAGGCAAGTACCTCTAATCATCCAGGGACTTAACACTTCATCACTCCTCTGCCTTCAAACTAGCACGAGTGCTTTACCATCATCACTGACGTACGTCACCCTAACAACACATGGGGAGAGCTGAATAAAACAGTGCACGAGAGTAAAGGACACCTGCTGAGGTCTGATCCTGTGCAGTTCATGTTTATTAAGGTAAAAAACAGACTACACAGGGGGGCAGAATGGACTTCAGGGGGGGGGACGACAAGCACAACATGTCCTTGAAATCACGCTGAATCACAACACCTGCTTGGAGAAATAGTACCGTGCTCAGCATCCAGGATGGGTGGGGTTTTAAACAGCAGGGCCAGAGGTAGTATTTAAGAACTCGGGAAGAGTGCCATAATTAGCTCACAGAGAACGTGAGAATCTATGGTGTGTTGGTGCTGTAATGGTGCGGTAGGATGAAGCATGAAGCCTGGTTCATACTGGATGAGTTTCCCGTTAGCAACCACTGACTGGAAGTTAAGGAGCTGCCTTTTACTTTCAGTCACATCGTCAATTGTCAAAAATGAACATACATTTTTTTTAGCAAAGTAGACATTATTTTTAAGTGGATGTTGATTTGGATCACACCTGACCTTGTCTTAGCTTGTCCACGATGAAGGAGAATCCAGTGGTTCGAGGATGTAGCACATACTCCAGCTTTGGCAGGTTGTTCTGGGCGGCAAATATATCGCTCTTTGCTTTCGTGTTCTCTGTGGGAGACAAAGACGCAGTAATAAATCTGTGGTGGACAGACACAGTCTTCAAAGCAGTGTAATTGCATTGTAATTTAGTTTTTGGACTTAACAGCTGCTTAACTACGTTGTCAGACCTAGGAAAATAAAATGCTATGGCTGTGTTACGTGTGGAAACAAACTAAAACAAGAGTGATATAATAGCAAAAAACAAAAGCAAGTTGGTAACAGGATATATCTACTCAGTTTGAAAAAAACAAAACAGGCGAACAGGAACACAGGAGAGATGAGGGTCTATTATCGAAGGAACTTGTAACAATATGATGGCTCATGGTTTTATTATATAAAGACATAAGTAGCTCTTCCATACAGACTGTAGAAGAAACTATGGACAAACCTCTTGATTATATGGTGAATAATGGGATTAAAAAAACGTCCATTTAAATCTATTCATGGGAAAGGTAGCTGAAAATACGTATATTTATTCATAATAAGCAGCCCGACATACAAAATCAAATTGAACATACTATTTTGAATGTTTAAAGCGGTAGAAGATGGACGGATGCTGCAACCATCATCAGAATTTATATGCGAGTACATATTGCCAACGCGACATTAAAAGTGAACCAATCATTTAAGTGAACCTAAAGCTGCTGCTCAATTATGATGCAACGGGAACTGGACCCATCATGACATCCTGAGAGGTCATGACCTCATGAAATGTAAAGAGAAGCTAAGCTTCCACTGGAAAAGCTGCTCAGGACTTTGATTGGCTTAAATGAGATCCGTAGGGGCTTTAGACACATACGCTCACAGCATTCATGCAGAGATGCAGGCAGTGTCGAGGGATTCTACTACATCTTATCACTTGGAAATTGTGTTTGCACAACAGTGTCAGTGCAAAGGCACAGGACAGGTGTCGGGCCACAGCGAGCTCTAGGAAGTGGTCGGTGGACAACACATTCTGAGAACTGCATTTGTGGGCAAACTGCTGCCTGTATGAATGTGGCGAATGTATTCTTCACTTCTCACCAGTTAGATCTGTGCCCTCTGGGAACAGCAGCAGCTGCAGAGGCTCTCTGATGTCACAGAAGTAGTCCAGCATGTTCTCCAAGTGTTTCTTGTCCTCCTCCCATCGACGCCGAATAAAGACAAAGCAGCCCACCTGCATTGCCCAGCCTGGGAAATATACACAGAGCACAGCCTTTACACGTGTGATTGATTAGATCCCACATGCAACTGACTCTACAAAACTTTTTAAAACAGGTTTAAAACAATGATTTACAAGAAAAGGTTCCTTTGGGATGTGGGACCAGGCCTTTTACATCTCAAGCTTATTAAATCAGCATCTTCTTTCAGAGACAAGGCTTATTTTCTTTGATTATATAAACTTACTTCCCCCCCATCTCCCCATCTTCAAAGTAAGCTAAAACTTCACAGGATATGTAATATTTGAATATGCAGAGGTATGTACGTTTGACCATTATAGGCGGGACAACACCGGTACACCCACCAAAGCCAGGCACAGCCTTGAGAGCAGCTTTGAGGCAGATCTTCTCCAGACGAAGGTAGCTGTGTCTGAGCAGACAACACCAAAGAAACATCCAGTCCAGACACGTACGGTGGTTCATGATAATCACACTGCGCTCCCCCGGAATGAAGCCATCGCCCGTTATCACGACCTTAACCCCAAATACCAGCTCTAGCAAGGACTACGGAGAGAGAGAGAGAGAGAGAGAGGGAGAAAGTAGCATGGATAGAAGAATAGATACATGGTCAAGAGGAGGAATGAATGGATATGTATGGAGAATGAGGAAAATTACAATTTAAAAAAGGATAAAAAAAACTGGTATGAAAATAAGCATTATTGTCAAGAGCAAACTGAATAAATGAAACCCACTTCTGACAATAATAAAATCTTGAGTAATAAGGGAGTAATTGATGTATCTGAATTCATGCAGATTATTATCAAGTCAAAGGTACTTAAGGTTACTTAGGACCATGTGGCACACAGAATTGGGCTCGGCAAGTGTACACACCACAGGCAGGGTGAGCCAGACAGCGACCAAGCGATCAGTGATCCAGCGGTACCAAGCAGGAGAAAGCAGCATGAGGGGCAAAACTGGACCCATAAGGAAGACACTTCCAAAGAAACTACTCAAAAACAGGGTCACCACAAAGTACAGGCCCCGCACTGACACAGCCATCTGTGGAGAGATGAATGACTGAGATTAGTTGGACTGTTGGACACAGCAAGATGCATCAGATGATTTTAAGCAGTCAAAGTGTGCGCTAAAGTTAATGTCGAAGGCATTCAAAAACATGGTTCTGGAATTTACTGCATTCCAGATTTGTATCGTATGAAGAAAAGCTGCTGACATAGAGTTCATCAATAGCAGAGCCTGTAGTTCTGTTGTTCCTCGGACATATTTTCCCACAAACAGTGGAAAATCCATGGCAGACATTCTCTGGGTGGAATGTAAATAGAACCTTTTTGACTGTGGGTAACAAATTGTAGGTGCATGGTCACTAAATCAAGTGTGGCTGTGGCTTTGAAACAGTCTACTGAAGGTGTATTCAGTGAAATTAAAAATAGTACGACAATTTTGTAAGCAACTTTAAACAATACCTGCCATGCCTTCTTTGCATTTGCACTACTTGGAACAGAACCTTTATCGTGCTTTGATAAAGACATGGAAGATATACCTCTGTGCATTTCTATACTTCTATACTATATTTGAGTACTAATGTTGATTCAGTATAAAAGTATATACATCTTTTATGCAGAACAACATTGTCTCATGGGTGCACAGCTCCTGGCATACGGTACCCGGTCCGATTTTAACTTCTTCCAAACCCTCCTCATGCCATTGCCTTGGATCCGTGCTAAAGCTTTTCAAAAAGCATAAAAATCTGAAAATAAATAGTACTAAGAATGTTGTAA
Source organism: Solea senegalensis (assembly GCF_019176455.1). Classification (NCBI taxonomy): domain Eukaryota; kingdom Metazoa; phylum Chordata; class Actinopteri; order Pleuronectiformes; family Soleidae; genus Solea; species Solea senegalensis. Next base: position 14,015,275 of record NC_058036.1, read on the forward strand.
ACACGTTTTGCTGAACCATATAAGAGATCGTGACTGCGGATAAGGGAAAACAATAGTTGGAAATGCTGACTCAGCATTTCCAAGTAATTAAAACCAACAACTGAACAGACGTCAGGGCTCTGGGTGAATGTGAATGGAAAACATTTTTAAGTAGATGCTGGTTACGCGCGTCCTCAACAGTAGCTGCAACACTGCAGAAATACCTCACGGTCACCGATCCCTGAAGGATGTGAAATTAAAAAAAAACAAGAAACAATTGTCATGTCTTAAACTTGTGGATGCTCATTTGGACGCACTAATGGCCCTTAACTTGTTTTTCCTTGTGAGGCCTCTTTTTAGGGACTGCATGTTTACCGACATCTCCCCGCGTTCCTGTTCATCTTGTTGCACCTGCTCTATTGTGGCTTATTAGCGCAGGAGCTATAATGACGAGAATCCTTTGAGTTTTGGCCATTTTAAGTTTGGAAGTAGGACCAGTTCATTACTAGCTATAAATCCCCTGAGGTGAAGGTTAAAAGGGCACAAATGCAGCAAATCATGATGTGATAACACTGTAGGCCATGCTGATGCAGAGTCTGAGCTGACTCCCCAAGCAGCTATGTCATCCTGCAAGTGTTTTCTTCTCAGGATCTAGTGATTCACGTCTTTCCACCTGATTTAATATCATGACTGATTGCACAAGCATTTGGGTCAAACTGCCCGGCCCAATTACTCCCATCACCTTGCCCTCGTCAACAACCTTTGTGGCCCCACGACTCAGCAAGTTCCATGGCAGCGACCACAGTGGCTGAAGGTGTAATTAAAAAATGTTTTTTGTATGTTTGCTTGCATTATCATACCAGCAATAAGGGTTTAAGGTTTACTGGCTTTAACAATGGAAAATGTGAGGCATGACACAGGTGAGGAAACAGGCTTGCTCAGCACATCTGCCATAATTAGACTATGTCCCAGCAAACACAAAAACACACCCTTGGGTGTCTGCCAGAACATTCAGAGGCAACTCATACATGCTGCAAATACACATAACACTCCTGGAGCAAGAAGTGTGAGAAGTGAGTGGAACTATGGACATTATATTGTTAGATAAACATGTTTGCCTTCTGCTAGGCATGGGTACCAGGGACTTGATGCTATCAATCTAAGGTGTCCACAGTAACTTATTTTGTTTCCAAATTTCAATGGGTTGTTTTAACATTTCTTTGATTCATTCTTTAGTCTGGATACTGAAAGCACTTCCCCAGACACACCAGCAGAGGCAACAGACAGTTATGCTCCTCATATTCCAAGCCTGAATTCCCTGGCAATCATTTTACATTCCTCACTTTAAACCAAGACAGTGTAAAGAGGTCATGCATGTCCCGGCTAAACAATGTGTTATGGCGGTTTGTGTACATGTATGAGACATATGGGGAGAGAGAAGAGAGCGAAAGGATGATGATGAAATAGATAACGTACATATAGTTTTAAGTGCAGAGGGATCTGTTTAAGAAATGTTCAACTCTTCACCTCCCAACTATCATTCAATTTATAACCAATGAAACAAACTGTATACGACACATCTGAAGGTGCAATAATAACTCAATTGGTAGTAAGGCTGGGAGAAGATGTTATGGTCAAATTAAACTTTTCAAACCATGCAATATCAAAAAATTATCACAATACATACCAAAGTTAAAGATGGATTTTGGCACACAAGTAAAACTTGAAGGAAACCAGTTCACTGAAGATTTAAATATCTACGTGTAAACTTCATCACACGAGAAAACCTTTCAAACCTGAACTTTTACTATAATGCTATAAAAGAAAACTTTTTTAAATCATTACTTATATTTTTTTAATTCGCCAGGTGTATTTTGAGGACATGTATTAATTGATTTATTTTATTTTATTTTAAAGCTGGGTAAATCTTGTCAAATGTGAAGACATGCTGCTTTGTAAACTTAACAGCTGGAGGTTTTAAAATGTTGGACCAGTAGAAAAAGTATTTATTCATTCAGCATTATTTTCTTTAATTCTTCTTAATTTCTTTAATTTATTTATGTCATGGGTTACTCAAGAAAACAATAGATTATTTACTCCCAAAAGCCTCTAGCTGCAGGGAGCAACTGTAAGATACATATGTTGTCCTCGGGTAGTGGAAATATGCAAAACCTGGACACAGGTGGGAAAAACAAAGTTTCTATCACCAAAAAGGAATAACTTCTGGTGACCTCAGCATTTGTTTGGCAACAGGACTTTATATAGACATTTCTTGCAGTTAGAACGGAAACAATGACTCAATTACTCAATTATTATTCGATTACTTAATTAATCATCAACTATTTTGATAATCAATTAATCGGTTTGAAGCTTTTTTTCATTTTTAATACAAGATTTCTAGTTATTTCTGTTCCTTTTTTTATGTATAACAAAGAAATAATTAAAAATTTTGGTTTGTGGACAAAACAAGACATTTGAGAAATCATAATTTCCAGATTTGACAAACACTTATCAACACTGTTTAACGTTTTCTGACATTTTAAGGACCAAATGATTGCATGATTAATCGAGAAAGTAATCTTCAGATTGATCGCGTATGAAAATAATTGTTTCTTGCAGCTTTTAAGTCAACCCACATTAGGAAAAAGGAAACCATGATTCACACATTTTCCATTATCTATGGACGGGGCAAAGAGAAAGCAAGGGCATTCAAACTAGACAGACAAAGGTTAACTAAAGGTTAAATTTACAGACAAACCTTCACTACACTGCAAATAATCCTCCATGTTAGCATGTTGCCTGAGGAATAATTGACAGAGCCTTGACAATTTACACAAATAAATGAGTAATGGAAAAATAGATGAGATAGATATGTAAAGCTAAAAGCCCAGGTTTATTTTAGAGATTAAACAATTACTCAATGAATTAATTACTACATTAATCGTTAACTATTTTAATAATAGATTAATCGGTTTGAAGCTTTTTCCATCACTACAACAAGATTTGAATGTTTCAGCTTCTTAAATGTGAATATTGTCTGGTTCATTTGCTCCATATAACAAATAAATCATTAAAAACGGAATCAGTGTGGTTTGTGGACAAAACAAGACATTTGAGAATCATCATCATTTCCAGGTTTGACAAACACTGATCGACATTTGTCGACATTCATAACGTTTTCATGGTTTATGGACCTCGATTAATTGAGAAAATATTCGACAGATCAATCGATTATGAAAATAATTATTAGTTGCAGCTCTACTTGGAAACTTAATATGACTTCATTGTAAGTTGTGCATTCAGTGACATAACGTTATTTAACCTACTGTATATCGTTCACTTACAAAGACACAGGTAAGTGCTGTCAGCGGTGAGATTAAAGTTATGCTAATGATCATTAGCGTAACTGACAACAACAAGACGAATGCTAACTTAGCATAAACGCGACATAAACACAAGATACCACTTGCTAGCTAACTTTATGCTGCTCGATCGGCTGCAGCACAGACGTCTGTTAAGTCGTCACCACTGACTGTTAAATGACAACGTACCAACCTTTATAGTTTTCCTCGAGATTCAAAGTTTGTTTGTAGCGAGCTAGCTGCGTTAGCTCCCGTAACTCCCAACTAATCGGCTGTGACAGAGCAACTCGACAAGCTAGCTAGCAGCATGTTAACATGGGCTGACGAGCAAAGCGATATCATCCAACAAACGCTTTGCTGGTCCTCAAAGATGATGCACTTCACGACACATTCGCCGCGACTGTCGCTGAGCCACAGCACCCTCGCTTCGTTTGACTTCCTTTACTTAAAAGTGTAGCAGCTAAAGTGTAGCCGCCATGCCGTTTCTGCTAACACAACCTCTCAACTTGTCACCTCTCACCCGTCCTTGCCCGTACACGTCAACAGGGGGCGCTGTTCATGAGAGCTTGCTGTGAACGATAAAATACAAACCGCAGACAGCAGCGTGGAGAAAGAAAGTGCACTCTTTCTGAATATAGATTGCACACCGATAGAAGTGCCTACAGTTTGCCTGTTTTGCCTGTCTATATCTTATAACCACGTAGTTCAAATAACTACACACATAATTATTTTAAATGTAAATGCAAAAAAAAAATAAAGAGGCAGACATTCATGCACAAATGGAAGATGTATTGGTACTGCATGTTTTTTTTGTCATAATAATGTAATGTAATGAAATGGACTTTATTTATATACAACAATCCACAGGTAACCAAAGTGCTTACAGACATACATAATTAAAAACACACAGTATTAAAACATTTTCATAAACATAGACCACAGCATGAAAATACAAAGAAATAAAAAAGGGTCACTAACCATTGTGAATAAATATGTTCAGCTGAAAAGGCTTGGTCAGCCCTGTGTTTATATCATGACCTGTGACCTCCAACAGCTGGGCAACTGTGAAGCTCTGCTATGCTTACAAACAGTTAAAAGTTCAGTTAAATAGACTGGGACATTTTAAGTTTAAAATCAATTCTAAAATGCACTGGTAGTCCTGACCACGGTGTGATGTGCTCTCATGTAGTTGTGTTTGTCAAAAGGCGAGCAGACGCATTTTGCACAAGTTAAAGGTGACTCACAGAAGACTGAACATAAAGTGCGTTGCGATAGTCAAATCTTGAACTAATTAAGGCATGTATGTCTACCTCGAGGTTGTGACAAGCCGGCAGATGTAATCGATAAAAACCTGTCTTTGCGACGTTGTCTGTTTGTTTATTCAAATTCCAATTACTGTCAAAGAAAACACCAAGGTTTCTAACAGTCGACCTGAACTGTAAAGACAGGGCAGCAGAGCCAGCTGTTCCACAATCCCCAAAAAACAACATTCTCTGTCTTTGTTTCATTTAAATGAAGAACATTTTGGCTCAGTCACTGCTTTGTGTCAGAAATACCATCACAATGTAAAACACTTTGCGAGACACTTATGGTAAGTAGATCTGAACATCATCAACAAAAACAATAAAACACATGATGAAAAGACAACTGTATCTAATGGCAAAGCATGTTTTAGAAGAAAGAATTTGTGAGCTATATCTCCTCAGGTCGGTTGTTCTAAAGTCAAGAAACCCAGATGGCAAAAGTATGGTCACATTTAGATTTACGCCTCGACTTTGGAACAGAGAAGAGACCATCTGAGGTACAACGTACAGTGCACCTGCTGTGTTGTGGAAACTGATACTGTCAAAATAAAAGTGAACCAGAAGAATCTGGTAGCACAAAAACTGTAATACTTAAGTAACTTAACTTATGAGAGGATGTGAAAGTGTCAGCTGTTAAAACTCCAACTTTCTTTTGAATCATTAATAAGCTGTCACTGCTGACTTTTTGACACAGAGCAGAGGGGAAACCACAGGTGCAAATCATGACATTAATTACTGGTGCTCTTATAGAACAGAGGCATCATTGATGTTATCAGGAACACCTGGGCCTTTTCAAACGGCGCGCTGTGGAAAAACACCAGTATGAGTTAAAAATGAACAAGTCCACACAACACTACACCGAGAAGTAGTTCATCATTCATAACCTTTGGTTTGAAGAGTGAATAAGCAATAGCTTTCAACACACTCTTGAACTCATTCCAGGAAGATGAACCCGTCCCAGCAGCCTAAATGTGTGTAAATATACCTGTTGATCATATTTATCTTTTGCAGCTACTTCTGTTTACACGAATCCTCCTTAAAGCGTTTCCTCCCCACGTTTCCTAAAACCCCAGTGTTCGTGTTATGTCAGAATTCGTTAAAATCCGGTCAAGTCCCTGAACATAGCCTTTTAAAGTAGTGTAAATCCTCGCATGTGTCGTTTCTTTTAGCCACCGTTATGAGCTGTTCTACTGTTACAAATGACCTCAGTATTCAGTGATGTGTGAGTGCTCAGATTGGTCAATGTGTCTGAGTGTAACCAAGCGTGCACGTGTGCTCTCCTGTGTGTGTGTGTGTGTGTGTGTGTGTGGTGTGTGAGGTAGAGGAGGACTGACAGAGAGACTTTTCCATGACCTGTTCCCTATGGCATGCACTCTATCTGAGAGACTGAGTGAACTGTATAGCTTTATCACTGTAAACTTCTCAAGGGTCAGCACATCACTTCAGAGGTTATTGGAAAAGCTGTGATTCAAAACAAGCTCTGATTTTCTTTTTCTTACAGACTGGTGCCAACTTACCTTCAAGATAGAATCCCATCCACATGATGAATGGTGCTTGTCCAAGATAGTTTACCCAAAGCACTATGATCAAGTACTCCTAATCATATACACTTTAAGAATTCCAGATATCTGAGCCCTCTGGTAAGAATCCCAGTCATTTTAATCCACACACACACAAGAAAAAACATGTTCACTCAAGTCATTTTTGCTGATGTGACAGCATAAAAAGTTATTTTTTTCTTTATTACAGTGAAAGTTCAGATCAAATTAAGAGATAAGAGTTTCGTTCAACAAGGTTAATTTGTTTTTGACATGCCATTCCACTTATGAAAGTCCATGTGAGGGAGACAGTGACTTTTTCGGGCATTGTTTATTTTGAATGGAGTCTATTTATAGGGCCTTAACAAGGATTTATTGAACAAAAAAAGAAAAACGACCTCTTCTAGCTTGTTTTTTCAAACATTCTTGTCTCTAATGACCCTGTGTGCTTTTGTGGTAGTTCAAAAGGGGGCACGGATGGTTTAACATGAATCCTCCTCTCTGTCAGTGAAGTTCCTCTTCACACTGACAGCATGTCCTAAACCCTCACACTTGACACCAAACAGCGCATGTTACCCCAGTTTTGCATCCTCATTCTGGTGAGTTCATCTCCGTCTGTGCGCTTGGTCTTGTCCCCTCTCCTTTTTCTTTCTCTTTTTCCATCCTGGTCTCTAGGCAATGAGGATTACGAGTGGCGGGGTCATAAAATGTCTATTTATATCAACAACGGAGTATGGAAGGGCAGCAGCCTGTGGCTTAGCACATTAACACACAAAACTACAGTATACTACTACTACTACTACTACAGTACCAGATGCCAGCAAAGTTGTATTGATCGAAGCTTTAAAGGATGACATGGAGATGTGTCTTACATCACCCTGTTAAATAGCAAACTAGTCCCTGGGTGATCACACTCATCCATCCAAATAAGTACTAAAGCTGGGAGTCCAGCAACTGTGTTACATCATCAAAGGCTGGTCTGCAGGTACACAGAGCAGTATTGAGTGTGCCTGACTCTGATTAATTGGGAAGATGTGGAGGCTTTGTTGTAAACTGCACTCAGTAAGTACACTGTGGTCCTCTGTTCTGGTCGCAGCATCACAGATACCACAAATAGACCCAGAAAACAAGGCCGATTACAACAAAAAGAGGCAATGTTTTCTGTAATGTCATTTGGAAAGTAAATTGCTACCAGGTTGTTAAATTTTATGAGGGTACAGTGACACCAACCAAGTTCCCAGGTGTCATTTTTGCCATGGCTGCATTTTACCTTATCTCACCAGGTCTTATCTACATCGGAACAGAGTCAACCGCTCTTAAATCTGTGATTTAATGATGTTATAGTGCAGGTTCTTTATGCTGCAGCTCATCGACGTCCCATTTCTTTCCTCGTGACTTCTTCAGCATTTCATCCCTTCCACTTGTATGCTTCTCAGCAAATCCTATTCTAGCTCTTCTCTTGTTGACAGTGCCAGATATGTGTCTACGCTTGGTGGGCCGTCTCCAGACAGGTTATAAATAACTAGCTGAGCTTTTCCTTCATGTCCTGAGAGCTCTACTTTCTTCTCACACTTGAGGAACCATGGGAAAAGAATCTTTCCCCTACGCACACTGCAATCATAATAACAGACACGGTTGTACATATAACCTCCGAGCGCACGCGCCCGGTTTGCACAGTTTGCACAAACACGGACACAGTTATGCACGCACACACACGGATAAACCTTGACGGCTTATACAATAAGTGTGCAGTGCTAAAATAGCAAGGTTATAGGAACAAGGGCAGTGTTTATAATGAAATGTTAACTTACATTACATAACCTGCTCTGTGGGAATGCACAGCACATTTCCAAGTGTCATGTAAGTATGGGAAACTTGCTGAAACAACAGAGTGGGACAAAAGTCTGGGGCAGCAAAAAATAGAAAGAACAAGAAAACAATGATGTTGGAGAGAAAAGTAGCATACGGCGAGGGAGTGGAAAAAGAGTTCATCGGATAAGCATTATTTTTCTCCTCTTGACAGGGGGGAGGTATGTTATGAATATATGAAGAGGTTGGTGTTAGTTTATGTGAAGAGGAGTGACAGTAAAACAGTGTTAATGTGGACTATAGCTGCGAGTCGGGGAGAATTCAGGGGTTGGCAGGTCAGACTCTGCTGACACACTGGGATCAGCAATGGGATTGTTTCCATTGGAAAGAATTCCAACAATGAGCTAGAAGAGCTATCAGTGACTTCACTCACAGGACTCTAACAACAGTTTTAATACGTAGCAGACACGCGCAGCGCAGTCAAAGATACTGTGCCATTAGCGGTTGTGCCAGGCGCGCTCCGTTCTCCCATGTCACACACTTCGGGGGCCGACTCATCTCGCCAGGTGCAAAAATGAAAGCTGTCACCTCCAACCACAGGCTGGGGAGTTAATGAGCAGATTTACTGTGTACGGGAATAACTTTCCCTCAGGAGATTAGTGGTTAAAAACCTTATGCAAAGTCAAACGTAGGAGTTCAAGCTTGATTTCAAATTGATTTGCAATGGATGGATGGATGCATTTTTTTTTTTTGGTCTTGTAACATAATCTGCATGGTTAAACAAGCAATCAAATATAAAGTTGCAGGGGAAAACATCTGCAGGGAGTTATTTATTTTTAGATTGGAATGGAATAGTTGGACATTTTTGGAAATACACTCACTCACATGCTCCTGGCTGGATATCTGTCCAGGTTGTACCCTACCTCACACAAGGTCAGTTTAACCTGAGTTAAGTTAAGTGCTATAGTATGAATGAATGAATGAATGAATGAATGAGTGTAACATGCTTTTTTTACATGTTAACTTGTGAGCATTATATGCGTCAATGAAGTGCATTTTGTGTGATCTTGGCACTTGTCAGTCCAATTTCTTTTGCCAAATTACCTACACATACTACACTTTTTTATACATAAGTATATATGTTCATAAAAACACTCTTTGCCGTGTTATTAAATGCAGTTGTTTGATCAGATTATTGACTTTGGTCACTTCAGTCTACTGAGCACTGTCAGCTTTAAGCCTGTGAGGAAAAGAAAACAGAGAGAAATGTCTCCGTGATGGAGATAAGAATTTTTCAGGGCTTCAAAGTCAGATGTTTATGGGCGTCATAAGTACAAATTACTGCAACATTGACTGGCTGATTGCAGGTTAAAGATTGTAGATGGTGGGGGTCAAAGATGAATGTGCAGACTCAAAACGTACAACATTTATGTTGGTAAATCTAATTTACTTTATTAAAAGAAGTGCAAAACACCATGCCTAAAAGAAAGGATGTCTTTTGATATATTCTTAAGCCTCAAAAGTTCACTTTCCATCATAAAATGGAAGTATATTGCTTTCTCTAGCAATATTTAAAAGACAGCACAAAGGTCAGAGATGAAGGGTCACTCCGTTTCAGGACATAACTCTGTCATTACTTTTTTCTTTCCATGACCCCATGACATTTTCCACTGAGATGAACGAAGAGTCATTATGAAAGTTATGTTTTTTTTTTATTATCTATTCAGAAATGGCCAGCGGTTTCTTGGCCAGACAAAGTCACTGCTGCTGACCACCACTATCAGCTGGGGAGGGGTATTAATAACTCTTTATGCTTCTTTTTTTTTCCAGGAAGAAGGAAGCAGAATAGAATGTCAGTTCATTGTTCTCCTTCCAGGAAGTGACCATGTAAGGCCCTAAAAGAATCGCCTGGGCTGATTTTTTAGGCCTTTGGCCCCTGAAGTCCCTGTCACAGCAACTCTGATGGACTATTCCCGGTACTCAAGTGTCAAACTTGACCTGATGGGTCACTAATACAGAACCCAGCCACACATCACCTTAGATGTTTCCATTGTAACAGTGATCAGAGAGCTTTCTGTTTATTCCTGTAAAGTCCCCAGTTCCCCATTAGAGCTGCTCCACTCGACCACATTTTATTACTCTTGCATCATTGTGGTGAGTGTTTATGGGCAGAGCGTGAGGAGCTGCTTCCACTGCCTTTAATACCCTGTACTATCTTAATACCACCGAAATGGTTACGACTCTACAAGAGTGACAGGTCCAACCAGAGTGCACACTTGTCACACTTCATATTGCTTTTAAGATGCAATGTTTTAAGAGCGATTACATGGAGACAAAAAAATAACTAATCAGACTGTAAATGACTTATTCTGAATTCAACATGGTTCAGATGTTTTGTGTTGTTTTTTCTGTATTCTATTCATGTCTTATGACATCTACATTATTTCCACAGTTGTGAAAACTTCTAGTTTGAGTCACACACAGACACACACACACACACGTCTGCAGAATGTAACCAAGATCTGAAATATCTTCAAGTGCCTTAACTCATTTATCTCTAGTTCCAAGTATAAGGTATTCATAAATGGTGTTTACATTGAAGTAACCTCTTCAGACTATCCTCTTAAATCTAAATATTTTCATCCAGACAGTGTTTCAGTGTAAAAGGGAAAAGATTGTGTTGTTACTAGGAGTCAGATTGCGTTCTGTGACTGCGTGTTGAAGAGAGGATGTGGCCTGTTCTCACTTGTGTCGTGCACATATTTTGATACATGCATCTGTGGAGAGATTCTGTATGTGTGAGATGCTGGGCAGGAAGTAATACCGCTTTTTCTTTAACCACTGCAGGTGAGGTGAGTGGGGAAAGAGGAGGGGAGGGGGTTTCACATGGAGGAAAACGAAAGCAAACAAAAGTGAAAAAGTTTTGCGGAGACGATGCTGGAGGATAACCCCAGAAAAACATTCTTCCCTTTACTTCCTGCCATAGAATTTGCAGTCGCTCTTCACAGTCAGTTATCGACGAAGTCACACAGTTGAATAGCAAATTCAAATGTTTATTTACAGCCTCTGCAATCGTCACAGAGAAAAGTGGTCTAAATACAAAAAAAACAAAAAAAAAAACAGAAAAAGGTGGCGGCTAATCTCCCTGAGCTTTACAAAAACAATGTGGGACCTGTGGGTGACGGACAAAGAGAGATGTTTTGTACACAACCCTAATGCCACACAAATAAGATCACAAAAAAAAAAGAACAGACATAGTATATCAGTCATGCTTGTACAACAGTATTTCAGATTGTGTACACAAACGTTAATCTTTTCCACAAACTGACTGACACAACCTTTTTTCCACAAATATTGCAATTTAGAGTAAAAAAAAAAAAAGACCCAAAACAAAACACACAATACAGGTGAATAAAACGACATTACTACCAGAGATTTTACCATTACATTTGTTTTTTCAGAACTAACGTTCAATTTATTTAAGCGTTTAATACTGTGTTAGACTGCATCCTTGTGTGTGAACTCTGTCCTACCTGTGTGAGCAAACCTGAACTTCACAATGTCAGATGTATGGCTGTTTTTTTTAAAAAAAGAGGAAGACCAGTTCAGGTGTGTACAGTCCAGATGAGAGAGAGAGAGAGAAAAAAAAAAAAAGCGCCTGAGGGTTTTGTCTCATTTGGAACAAATATTTACAGATCAGTTATTGGGGCTGTACATTAACTGCTTTTTCAAATATTGAAGTTTCCCATCCCTTTAAGTGCTCTGCTGAAGAAACAGCCGTCCTGCACAACATTTTCTTTTCAGTATTAGCATCTTTGCTTAGTCATCCTATCCCACTATGGTTTGTCACGAGGTTTACAAGAGGCCAACATGACTGCCCAACAAAATCGTTTAACGAAGAAGAAGTAGTAACCATGTACTCTACCATAGTATCTTCCCGCTTTCCGTCTCACTTCTCCAAAATGATTCCATGTTGCTACTTTTACTGTAAATGGTAACAGAGACAAAAAATATAATTTAGACAAATCCTGCAATGAGGGCGGGGAAAAAAAAAAAGAAAAAAGACCAGTGACGTTTTACACCAAATACCAATAAAATAACAAATTCACTTCTCAGACAAGACAATCTATAGACAGCTGTGGCTGTCACGATAATTAACGCGTTAAATCAGAATGTGAAGCACAGGTGTGCTGTGGACAATAATCCCCCACGGGTACCACACGTTCTGTATCGAGAATAAAGTCTCTGGGGTCATGACGCCAGCCATTTTGGAGCAAGGATCGATGCAGTAGTAGCAGTAGCCTCCTGCAGTGCGAGACCTGTCCATGGAGCGCTAAGCTGCAACTGTCAAAGCAGGACATCCATCTGTACCAAGACACACGGTGGAAGGCATGGAGGGAAGCGGGTGCCAGTCAGAAGAGTGTGTATCCATTCTTTTCAAGTCTATTTGGGTGTTTTGTTTTTTTGTTTTTCAGACCAGGAGAATTGAATTGCGCGCGTGTGTGTGTGTATTGCTTCTCTTTGTGGGAGTGATGCTTTGGTGTTGAGGGCGGCGAGATGGCATCACGAGACAGTGAGAGTGCGTCTGCCAGTTCTGTCTGCCGAGAGCTCAGGTGAAGTGTAGCCAGTGTGTGAAAGGGAACGTCGATCAGAAGGAAACGGAGCAAGCGAGCATGGTTTTCATGCTCTAGTGCTGAGAATTCTGCACGGGATGTCCATTTTGGATGCAGCCGTTAATGTGCTCGTCCTCATCCTCCTCCTCCTCTTCTTCCTCCTCCTCCTCCTCTTCTTCTTCTTCTTCCTCCTCCTCACTGACCAGGAACTCCTCCGGAGGCCAGCGAAGCTCTCCGCTCTCAACTTCGCCCTCTGTGGGCTCCACCACGATGGACGGCAGACGATCTTTGAGCTTACAGCAGCGGTCGAAGTCCGAGGGATCAGGGAATATCTGAAAATGAGACACACGGGCGCAACATAGGTTAGGAATCTTTCATTAAAGTTCAGGGGCTAATACGATCCGTGTTAGTTGTTCCCAGTTGTGAAGCAAGAAATTATTTGTCAGCAAATTTTTCTGATCAGTGCTCTGGGACGTGAGAACTTGTAAAAGTGTAACAGGCTCAGCTCAGTACAATGATGTGAAGACTAAACAGCTGTCATGGGAAGTGGTTGCACCAAATCCTTGTGGTATACCTGCTCTCATCCATCCCACATTCTCCAAACAGCCAATTATAGGTGATCCACATATAGGTGCTCACCCAAAAATAAATTGCACTGAGAAGAGTTATGTCAGCGGCTGTGGGAGTAAGTGAGGCATGTCCGGTGAGACAGTAAATGCCGCATCATGTGTAATCTAAATACTCTGAACGGCACGGTGCCAAGCTGCTTATGAACTCACCCAGTAACGCATCAAGCGGAAGATTACACAGGAGTGTAAATCAGGGCATTTCAAAACGCAGAAGGTTAAACGTTCACTAGAAAACGGCCCGTGTATACATAGAATAGCCTTTTACAGTCGGAATATAATGCTGAATTCATTATATTCCCGTGGAGTTCTTCTTTTAACAAGGTTAAAGAAAGAACAAGGGCAAATCCAGACTGCTCCGTGTGCTAATAAACGCAGCGGGCCACTCTCAAATATTTGTATTTAAGCTGAAGGGCATGGGAGATATTCTGACAAGAGAGATTACATGCATTCCCTTTCCTGGCAAGATGGGACATCAACCTCAGCCTCTCTCTGTTCTCAAGAACTGAAGAAAGAGCCCACAGGGGGAAAACAAAAACAAACAAAAAAAAGGCCCGCCACTCCTGGTCCAAGAAAAGCATTTTTTTTGCTGTTTGGATAAAGTGGATGAATATTTTTAGACCTGAATATTTCACTCTGAGACATTAGGGGCGAGGGTGGAGAGGGGGAAGAAATGTCACCGTCTGGGCATAGAGCCAAGTGGAAAGAAAGCATTAGATGAGGCAGAAGGGAGACAGAGACAATAAAGCGATGGAAGGGGGATCCAGCTGTGAGATGAGAAGGGATGAAAAAGACAAAATGCTGTAAATACATCTCATGAACGTTACAATTTGGTCAGGTTAGAAAAACACGTATGAGACTTCTTTTCTCCCTTTTTTTTTTTAACAGCTCGTGTGTAATTAACGTGTATGAACATGCCCGTGCCTGCGTGTATCAACATTTCCTGGCCCGCATTGCCAAACCTCACAGTGCGTCAGCACCAAGGGGACTCAGGCAGTGACTGACCTTGCTTTTGGACCCTTCGTTAACACATGTCAGAACTTGTTTCACTTCCAGTGGCAGGAAGCGACGACGCATCATCAGCCAGGCACAATGCAGGCTATTTTAGGATCTTCTTTGGGTGCATTTTCATGTCGTGAGGGTGGCTGGAAACTATACGCCTCAATCATGACATTGCCTTTTGAGATGATAATCCTCTTAATATTAAATGTAGTCATCCGTATCCACTTGTAGGTCCCCATTCATTTCTATAACTTTTATAGGTGCAGCTGCAACTTCACACTTTTTAGTAAAGCCCCCAGCGGCCATGATGGAGAAAGTGGCTGGTGTAATATCACGGCTTCATGCAGCGAGTGGGACCGTGGGCAAATGGCCCAGGTCAAGAGATACCAACTGGGGATGGAAAGAGTAGAGAAGTGGCACTTGGCATTCTCCTTTACTTCCACACAAAAACACCCACCCACCCAACCCTTCATCCGCTGCTCTCATCCTCAGGCAAACTCAGCTGGGGTGAGAACTGTCGTTGAAAGGAAGCCAGGCTTTTCCTTTTGGGTCAGTCTACATCCGCTCACAATCGATGTCGGCATAAAGCACGGCATTAGCGGATGATTGCATTTAAGACTAAACATGCAAGTATCAGCCTGGTATGAAATGATTTGTCTTCCAGCAGGAAATGGCCTTTTTGTTCTGTGGCCTGTCAAAGCCTCAGCAGGTGGCTCATTCCACCAAATTATTAAAAAAAAAAACGGTAAACAATTCTACAGAAAACCACGATGAAAGTGTTAGCACAGGGCCATTTTGTCATTTTGTCACCCTCCGTATAAAAGAGACACAAACTAGAAACGGCTGTGTGTTCAAGTGGGTTTGTGTCCAAGATGGCCCCATAGAGGTGACAGTAAAACAAAGCCACAGGCGACGACGTGTCACAACCACCTGACGGCTGCTCATCTCATCTCTCACAATCTGCAGTGTTTATTTCTGTGGTGGCTCGAAAAAAAAGGAAACTGCAGACAATTTCCATGACCTACATTTCCTCTATATGTTTAAAGGACAGGTTTTAATTGGATTTTGAACAGTTCAATTTGTTTTGTTTTTTTTAATAGATTCACCAAATGATATTACCATTCATGCTACCAAGTTTCATTTAGTAGCCATTTCGAAATCCCACCTTTCAGTGGCAGCTCCAGTTCTCCATAGGGATGAGCTGATACGATACTGGTGAAAATCACTGGGTCAGATAAAAATGCCAAATCTGACAAACCTCCTGTACATTGCATGCTTCACTATGCACGGACTGCAAAAAATGTAGACAAACATCTGCAAAAGCATTTTAGCCGAGTCATGTTGTGAACTGTTTGTTTCCTCTTCTTTATGGGAGAAGAATATTTGTCACGCAGTTGGAGAAATAATGTCTCTGAAGTAGCTTGAAATGGCACAAATGTAGTTTAAAAGGACTAAAATGACTGTATCAGACAGTTTGTGGGTTAGTGAGTGGATGAATTCTGGTCAAAAATATGCATCTGTACATGTGTGTGTGTGTTCTCCTACCTGGAAGGAGAGTCTGTCCTTGCTGGGACTGAGCCTCATGTCCTCCATGGGGGTGCTGTTGATCATCACCTCAGTCATATCTTGGCTGGGCACAAACACTGGGCTGCAGACACAGGGGCGGGGGATGTGCAGGGTAACAGAATGACAGGGTAAGTGGAACGGAACACCTTACGGATAGCATTACAATATCAGCTCTGTCATAAATAACTTGCAAGACAATCAAACAAAAAGGGCCCTAAAATGAAAAAGTGCAGGATTGAGGAGTTCACTTCTGCCCGTAGATTTGTTTACAGAAATCCACGACTTGACCACAAGCATTGACTTTGTGCAAAGCCGCACAGCTCGTCACATGACTCGCGTAAGGTGGCCCTTCTCTGAAAGGCAGGAACGATGTGAAGATGTGCTATTGCCCTAGCAACCAGAAGACACAGTCATTGCGAGAGCGCGCTGGGGGCGGGTTGTGGGTTTTTTGACTCGGGTGGAACTTGAGGCGCTTTGTTCCATCGCGGCCTGGCCAAACTTTCCACTGCAGATAAAAGTAATGAGGGGCTTTTAATCCATGTTCAGTGCATTCATCATTCTGCTGTGTTGGAGTTGAGTTTTTGAAAAAAAACAAAACAAAACAAAACAAAACAAAAAAAACTCTTGAAGCAGGTCCCATGACTGTGATAGACGGCGTCTTGAGACAAGATGCTGTGCGGCCTTCTCACGCTCTCTATTTAAGGTCTGCTGACTTGTGGTCAGTGGCCACAGGCTTATGGTTTCTGTGGTGACTGGCGATACAGGACAAAGAAAACTGAACACAACAACAGGCTCACTCGCATTCATATCTGATTTGTGCTTTTTGTGGGTGGGAGGGGGCTTCATTTGCAACTCAAAATATTTGATTTCACAGCATGACAGCTTAAAAAAAATCTTGTTCAGCTGCAAGTACAATGTGAAAGACTGTCATTTTATTCTGAAGGAATCTCCACGTTAACGGACACTCATTGAAGTTTACTGTTGTCTGTCTGTCTGTCTGTCTGTTCCAGCAAGCTACGTTCTTTGAAATTATTAAAAAGACAACTTCATGCTTTCTTCTTAGAAAGTAACTCATTCAAATGACTCACTCATGTTCATATCAGTCTGACAACAGTCTGACAAAGCTAATGGAAAATATAACTGTTACAGAACCTTTGCAGTCTCACATGCGTTGCATTTTTTGCCTTAATAAACCCTGAACTTTTAGATCCGTGTTATTTTTTACCTTTAAGGCATTTTCCACCCAGCTGCTGTTTTCTGTTTGAAACACACCCATGACAATCATTGTGTAATTTTAGAAGCAGATAACAAATTCACCCTCACTTAGCTCCAGGAGATCATGATCAGCCCTCGTCTTTTCTTACTTTTTCCATCCATAAATTTTACACATAGCCCTTGTGGCTGTAGCAGGGTGTATGGGCACTCACTTAATTACTTTAAATGAACCTATACAATATAACATAAAAAAGGTTTATCATAGAAAAAAATATATATATAATGAAGAGTAGGCATGCGAAACACAGCAGAGGAGGGGACAGAGGGATGAGCAGTGATAGTGAAGACCTGAGGATGAGAGGGGAAGAGCGGGAGGGAAGGGAAATAAAGATAAACACTCAGGCCTTGCCAGTCATATTTCTGTTCGGGGATCGTATAAACATCCTGCTCGGCTAAGAATAACAGAACATTGACCTAATAAAACATAAAGGGGCACAATGAGGAGGAAGTGGGGCTATACCAGTAACAAGTCAACCTGCGAGGCAACAAACACACATCGGCTACAACTATATTACTGCCAAACAGTGTCAAACAGGGCTGAAGGCGTCATCCTCTCAAAAGTGGAATGATTCCTTTGATTTGGCATGTGAGATGTTCTATAAAGTAACATTAAATCATCTTGCAGCACAGCTAATAAGCGTCTTAGGCCACGGGGCATGTATCTGGTAGTCATGTGTGAAATGAGATGATTCCTCAGCTGCACATTATAGACGCATCTCTGCGGGCAAGTCGAGACACACACACACACACACGTCTGAAGGCAAAGTGTCAACAATTAAAAGTGTGAGGCTGCTGAGGCAGACGGCAGTAAACCTCTTTACCTGTTGACCCAGTCAACGTGTCCCTCCAACTTCATGACGCTGCATCCGGAACAAGAACACGGGAAGACGACGGGTAACACAGTGAGATGCAATTAGATGTGTCCAAAACATTTACTAAATGGACTGCAGAGTCTAGAGTTTGTCGATCATTTAATCAACCAATAATGAATCCAATTCTGTAAATGTTACACTTTGTGATGGGGAACTTCTAACTTTTCGGAGAGAGCTAAATCTAGGGCTTTGGGAAATGGTAATTGAGGTAATTTTCCCACAATTTTCAACTCTACTTGGAATAAAATTCAGGAGAGGTTTTGGGAAATGATCATCCTAATGTTTACTGCAGCTCTCAGTGTCAGACAGACACACTGACCCAGTGACCACAAAGAGGAGTAGAAAAATGGAGCAGAACTCATCCAGTTTTCCTTTGGGAAACGCCTACCTGACCTCATTATATAAAGGACAATAGTCAGCTTTTATTACAGTCACATATTAACATGAGATGCTTCCCATGTGTAAATCCACCTATATAGCTTTTCCTGACAACACCAGTGTCTTCCATTGGTCTCCACCTAAAGCAACATCCTTGCACGCCTGTGGTGCCGCAAACAATCTCACTTCATGAGAGAGGAATCCGCATCATGCGCTATCAACATTGTTTCCCGCCCCCCCCCTGCCCCCGGCGTTCTAATTACTACAACCATCATAAATCTCGGTGTGTGTGGCAACAAGCTGAGCTTTCCATGCATCAACTAAGTCCCAGCACTGCAGGTATGCGAGTGGTGCCGTTGCTGCTGGGATGGACTGAGAATGACCTCCTGGAGTGAGTTGGAAAGAATGGGTTGTATATCCAGATTCCTTTTGGAATGAATTTGTCACTGCAAATTAATCAGTTGCCGCTGCGGTGAGTGTATACGTAGAGATGAAAAAATCTGACCCTACAAGTCTATATAGTCTTACACCAACTTTTTCTCCCCCCCCCCATGTATGTGGATGAACAGTGTTCATGTTTGAGTGATCTACATCTCAACTGAGCTCAAGGAGAACATGTCTCCCTGTTGCCACGGATATAAAAGCTACAGTACAAGTTAAAAACCGACAAGAAGGCAGGAGTGTGGTTACAGTAAAGAGGCCGACTCTGAACTTCCTGGTATAGAGGCAGCGAAAAAAACCTGCTGAGGTTTAAACAGAGCGACTTGCATATCCTCTCCTCAGACAGGAAAGCATTTGACAGATAAGAGAGCAAACTCGGGCTCAAATAAACAAAGATGCACTGGCTTATTCCTGTGTCAAGTAGCACAGCGGGGAGTCAGGGCACTGATTGTCAGAGGTGACGGTGATAAAATGACACCACAGTAATGGATAGGATCACGGTGCATCCATCCTTCTCCAGTTGCACTGCACCTGCAGCACAGACAGCCAAGCTGTGGATCAGCCCATTCAAATATTTAAGGTCACAGCAAAGTCTGGGAGGTTGTTTTTGTACACAAAGCTCCAGGAAAGTGAAATAATTCTTTCCTGAAAAAGAAAACGGGATGAGGATGAACTGTGTCTGAAATGTATCTGGAAAAAAAAAAAAAAGAAAGAAAAAAGGCGACACCTTGAATCTTCTTCTTTCCAATCCATGTGGTGTGACATTTCCAAATTCAGGGGCAACACCCCACAGAAACATGCAGAGGAAACATGAGTGGGTGCAGCAACACAGGTGTCTGATTCAGAGGGAAATCACCAAAACTCAAAGGAAACACACTATTTATTTCATTGTTGTTGTTGTTTGTTTTTCATGTGAGATGCAAAAGGCCGCCTGTGTCAACTCTATCACCCAAAGAACAGGACACAAAGCAACTGCCGCTCACACATGGAGACAAGTGGGAAAGATGTTACTCACCAGTAAATCTGTGGAGGAAATACAGACATGAATTCACACCTGCTGCCAATTGTAGCCACGGACTTCTCTCTTCTCTGACTTCTGCTACTTTTCCTCCTCACACACTTGGTTTTCCTGCCCTGCTTTGTCTCTCCAAGGGCAGCAGCGGGGGACACGGAGCGAAAGGTGCGGTTACACAAAAAACAACAACAACACAAAGTAGTGTGACACTCGGGGGAAACAATGTGGCGCTCTTTAAATTGGTGCGTCTGATGTGCACCGCGGTTATCCGGCCTATTTATGCAGAAGGCGGGCACTTGAGCAGCCAGGGACACACCTCCTCCGAGAGCCGCTCAGAAATCCTCAATGGCAGCTCATTATCCACAGGAGCCAATCACAGCACAGGTGACCACCCCTCCTCCCTACGTAGACCCCCCCCCACCCCCACCCCGTCCACCCTCCCAGCTGCGATGACGTCAGCAGAGACAGAGCCATCTCATTGGGAATGGACAAGGAGACACTGCATGATGCTGTTGATTTGGAGTCTCTAAGGCAACAAAATGAGAGCCTTACCTCCCCTTGAATGACCAAGAAACACACAGACTCTGGCGTTTCGTAATCCGTGACATTTGAGGAGAGAGAGGGCTCATCTGCCTGTGCTCATTAAACCAAAATCTATTCCAAGGTCAAATCAATGTCTGCATCTTTCAAAAAAACATAAACAAAAAAAACCAGAATGACCATCCTGCAGGTTTTCTTCCATATGCCATCTATGTACCAACCACAAAGCATGTCAGAGTACATGTGTACATTATTGACAAACAAACAACAAACAAAACAAACATATCTAAGCCCAATTTTTCATTGTCGGCCTTCACATTTTGTGAAATGTGTCTTTTCCTCTGTGCTCAGAGAAAGCAGGTGCAGAGCCAGGTACACGTCAAATGCCGGTGTAGGCTTTTACTGCCACCTTGTGACACACTGAGGATAAACGTATCATGGGTGACAATAGCAAAAGGTTTATGGCAGGTTTACGGCCTATGGCTTTAACATCTAGTATTATTTTTTTAAAGGGGTACACTAAACATTTTCAAGAGGTGGGTTTGATCAATGAATTTCAACTTTATTCTATGCATGTTATTTAAATAATATCATATACACATAAATCATAAAGACGTTCTATTGGAACCATCTGTGATGTCCCAGTCTGCTCTAAATAAGCATAAAGCCTACAGTACAGAGTGTTTATGAACAAAGAAAATATTAATATTTCCCCTTCATGTTGACTTTGTGGCGACAAACAACAACAACACATTAAAATGCAGAACTCAGCTTCTGTGAATGTGCCAGCTCTGGAAATGCCCTTCATTGCACTCTCTCGGGAGCAGATGGTCCACATGCTCGGCAGAGAGCAAACAATGAGGAAATAAACACTTCCTATTCTGAAAGAGTTTCCATAAACTCTCTTTACCGGCAGCAGCCAGCGAGTGATGCACTGGCAGAAACTTTCAGTTTTAGTTGAAATGTTGCTAAACCTGTAAGAAATGCCACACTTCCTGCTTAGAGATGATCAGGCTGCAGATGGGTATAAAACATTTCTCTTTGCTGTAATGAAACGGTTGCGCACATGTTGGGTCTGTATGTTTCTTTCAGAGTAAATAGAACAGTTTTACACAAGCTGATAACAATGCTAATGTATGTGGTTGAGTTAATGTAATGTAATGTTGTGATTTGGTGCTATACACACAATTCAATTGTTTACAATTGAATTGGGAAATTGCAAAAAGAAAATTGCATTGTATATTTGTATGTGTTTTTGTTGTTTTTCTAAATAAAAAGGACATTTTGAGTTTTGAATATAATATTATTATTGCGTATGGCTTTGACCGACTATAATAAATGGACCTTTGACTTTGACTTTAAGATTTGTATTTGAATTCCCCTGCACTACACTGCCTGTTCAGAAACTCGTACAACCACACATCAAAAACCCAAACTATTCCTGTTTTAACACATTTTCTTTGTTATTTGACATTCTTTGCTGACATTAGTCCAAAAAAAATGCAAGCTAGCAATTTGAGGCTTTTTCAAGCCTTTTCAACGCTAGCTCATTCCTCCCATTATCGCAGAGTTGGTGCTGAAGTTGAAGTCTTTGTTGAAATTCCTCGTTGAAATTGAAATCGCACGAACAACCGAACGCAACGGAGAGTTTTAGTGTGGGGTGAGTTTTTGGAAGTTGTTTTGTTTGGTTTGGTTTGGTTTTGAAGGCTTTTAGTTTGGTTTTGTTGGTTTTGAAAGACCCAGACAGACACACACACAAATGTGTAGACACATACCTCCAGTGGGTTTTGAACCCACAACGTTGTGATCAGCGAAGCGACGTCCTTGTCCACTCGACCATCTTCAGCGCTGGTGACTCATGAAATAAGTTAACAGATGAAGGATCAAACAGTTTGTCCTCGTAATTCAACGGTTTTAGATTTTGAAAAACTCGGACCAAGATGAGAAACCAAGATATTCAGGGTAAGAGCATGAAGACAAGAATCATAGTCCACCAGAGGATGACTTGTATCTCTGAGGTTAGAAGTTCAAATCTTACACCAAGAAACGTTTTTATGCTGCTTCTCATTACAAATAGCTCTTCCTGTAAGAGTAGGACTTATATACCTGAGGTTGTGAGTTCAAATCCCATGATCAAGTAGTGTTTTTGAACTCTAAGAAAACCTGAAGAACCGTCCGAGCAGGAAGCTCAGTGGAGAAAAACACGGCTTTGAAGTTTTGATGTTATGGGTTCAATTCTTATGAAGAACAACCCGAAGTTGTTTAAAGTTTAAAGTTTAACATCCAAAGTGAAGATTGAAATGAGGAAAAAAGTCCTACAGAGAGGAGGAACTGGTGGCGTGGTGACTTTCTTCACAACTTAGCTTTTGTGGAGGCTGCAGGGTCGTAGGTTCAATTCCACAACCGCACCATCCAGACTGTCTCAGCCTTGTTTCCACAAGTGTAACACAAGATTAAATAATAATAGTATATTAAAAAATAATAATAGTCTTTATCCTTTTCGTAGAGTCTGACAACATCTGGCTTGGAATTAATCCTGCCACCTTGTGGACTCTATAAGCTTCTGGTTGATCAGAGGTAAGAACGACAAAAATAAACGCACTGAAATCATATCGAGCAGGATTCTTGTCACATCCATGACACAACAATGATTTTGGGTAGACGCACAAGAAGCCACAAGAAGTGTGTGTATGTTTAATGCAGTGTAAAGTGTAAAAACAGTTGTTGGGCCTGTGTTTGTTGTCTTTGTTGCTAGTTTGGTGGCATTAAGGAGCCCCTCAAGCACTTTGAGGCATGTAATTATTTATGAGTCAGTAGCTAAACATGAGCTGCCTCAGTTTAGAACGGAGGGAAAAGAGGGTTAAGACTGCGTCAACACCATCATTAGATGCATGGCAAAAAAAACAACAAACTGCTGCTCCATCATATGCTAATCCTCTTTATTTATTAGACATTTCGTGCTGGAAATGTGCGCCCATGTGACAGAATATACAAGTGAGGAAGCTGCATTTACACAAACTCACCACAGGATGTCACTGGTGTCTGTGGAATGATCATGATACTTGATGTGAGCCGTTGTGCTCATGCTACAAACCATTTTTGAACACGATTCATCTATTGTTCTCAAAGTCATCTCAACCTAATTGTGCGGTTCCTTTCCTTTCTGTCCATCCTGAGGCTTAACTCACATCTAGGACTGAAGTTAAAAACAGAAAAGTCTTCACTCGCTCCACTGAAACTATACCTTTCGACGCTTAAGCAGTGAAGTATTGGGCACAAACCTGTACATGAGTGAAGTCCAAGTATGTGTGGACAATGGTGACCCCCTCTGCTGACTGCGTGGATGTGCAGGCCAGCTGCTTTTATTGCTGCTCCACATAAACAGCTGCACATCTGGGCAGGCATGGATGCCTCCGGGGAGCAGAGGGGAGGCTGAGGATTGACTGCACAACGTGTAAATGAACGAGGCCCTGAAGGGGACGGCAGTCGACAAGCACCCGTTGTCCTCTTGGCTGCGTTTCGAAGTAGGCTTAAGTTTCTTTTTGGACTCTGACAGTTGAAAGTAGTGTTTTTTTTTTTTGTCTTGTGTGCACTTTTCCCCCTACTTCTTTCTCTTGCTCTTCTTTTTCATCATGTTGGTTCCCTGCTCTTGCTGATTGTTTCAAGAAGGAGTCGAACATGTATTCATTGTTTGCTGGAGTGAGAAAGGTGACTTTTACTTTTTCCATTTCAACCCCAGGCTTTTAAACTGAAATCTATCACAGAAGCACCAGACATGAGAAATCTGTAGATGTTCTATTGTATAAGCAGGGATCTCCCCTCCATGCTCATATACTCTTTTATTGTTATATGTGTTTATGTCTGTCAGCCACAGTGAACATTTTATATTACGCGTATACTGTATATACTCTCTGCATACATGCGTGTTTGTGCATGTGTGTTGCTAAGGGACATCTGATATTCGGACTCACCGCACGCCACACTTGCTTGCAGGTGGTCTGTTTGCACATGGGGGCTGAGCAGATTTAATATTTCATAGGAGCACAGTTTACCACTGGACGCCATCATTGAGTCCACATGGCTGGCTAGAAAGCTGCTCTGTGAACACTGGGCTGAAATATGCTGCTTTCCAGCCCCCTCTCCACCACGCAGCTTGCTTACTCGCTGGGCCTCACAATTAAAAGCTAAGCACAGCTGCAGATGTTGGCAGCTGTCTTTCACCCGTTGGATGCCACTCTCTCTAGTCTAGTCTGCCAACCGGTGTGCTGCATGTGTGAAGTGTGAAAAGCCACTCTACTTATGTTGGCTTAGTGAAAAGGGGAGGTCACATGTCAAGGAAAAAGCAGAAACAAACGCAGGAAGAAAAATCTGGAAATGAAATAAAGAGGAGAAAATAGCAAAACCGGCTCCAAGGCAGTTCATTTTGACAGGTTCCAGGTCCGGTACACCAGCTAAACCCACATCTCCCCCCAGCTTCAATGCCCTCCTCCTCCACCGAGAAACCAAAATCTTAAGTGTTTATGACCAGCTTGCAAATTCCACTTCTTATTATTTCAAATTCAGGTCACAATTAATCAGATTCCAGGGAGGCTGAAACTTGCCCTGTGTTTTCTGTCATTTTTGGACTGGAGTTGGACTTCAGCCAAAGCGTACAGTGAGAACTTCACCAGCATCATTATTCAACAAGGTCAAACCCGATTTAGATTTGAAACTAAAGCCAAAACAGGGCATCTTGAAGCTGTTAGGAAACTATTCCAGATCTTAAACAGACCAGGGGGATTGTGTACATCTCCCTAATTGCACATGTCAATTTATGTATGAGCGCTTGGTTTAGTCAAGCTCCATTCCACACACACACACACACACACACTCTTTCTCTTGTGCAATTTTAGTGTCACTATCTCATTCACGTGCACCCTCAACTTCCTGGAAACAGAAATTCACAGGTTGAAGTGTGCGCAGCTGTAAACGCGGCGACGACTTTGTTTGCACGGAGGCAAAGAAACACAGTGTTGAGGGAATGTTAGTCAAACCAACAACAAGTCACTGAGACAAACCATGTCAGAGCACAGCCTGACAGCTTGTTAATGTTGTGTGACTTCACTGGGAACAAAAGATGCATTGCAGGAACTCAAGATTGCATGTAATCAATCCAATCCCGGGCAATAACTCTCTCAAATATTTACTGTATTCCACTATCGGTGGTGAGGGAGACAAATGAAGAGCCTCACACATGAAGACCTCACACATCTGTGGGAGTCTGCCGGTTTGTGCGGCTGCGGCCAGCAGAGCAGGTGAAAAGAGTTGTTACTCACTGCTCGACCGTCAGGGCCTATATAACGTTTTAACACACTGACCTTAACCCTGCAGGGACCTCGCTACAACATTGCTGTCATCGCCCCCCCGGCTCCAGAGTGGAGGCTTGATGGTGTGACACAGCCGTCCAGTGTCCATGGGAGAGTGACCAAAGCAAACACAGAGCAGAGAACGTCCACTCGTTGCGTACGCCGCGATCACAACTATATTTTGGATCGGCCGACGACAGCAGAACAAACTGGAAGCATCATGTTTAACTTATTGTCACTTTATGAAATCATCACAGGGAACATGTTACCAAAGTGTTGCTTATTTACACACATCGAGGGCTTCAGTGGTTTCAGACTTTTGGAGCCAACTGTGCATCAGCAACATTATCCACTTGGAGTCAAAAGCTCTTTTGTGTTCTGGTTAATTTCCACCAAATTCAAAGGAAATACACTACATATGGCTTCATATGCCACATATTTTATTTCCTTTGCTGGCTTGTGGGTAACTGTGTCTGAAAACAGCTGCCTGCTGCAGCGAGTAACAAAGAGTGCACTCTGGGATTATGTAAGCCCAACAAACAAGAGCGCTCAAAGAGGCTGAAAAGGTGAGTCAATGGCAAATGATCACAATGAGCTAAACTTACAGAGCACATTTGAACAAATTACATGAACCTAATTTGATTTATAAATAATAATAATATATATTCATGGAATTGGTCAGTGCTTCAGGGAGAGATAAGCCTCTTTACTTCTGCTATAATGTACAGTGCATGCACAGCTTATAGCGGAAAACGACAATGTTTGACCAACTTTTGAAAAAACAACTTCAATTAATCTAAATAAAGTGAATGCTCTTTATGTAAAAGCTAACTTTACACATTCATTTATTTAGGTGTGACCAATAGAAGGAGAAAGTCTCTTCAAGGTGGCTGTTTGAACCCGAGTTGCAGGATGATGGAGAAGTGAGTGTCTGGAAAAAGCTAATCTCTTCACTACGTGTAGCTTTGTATAATCTCATCAGTTTCTCCTAAACTGAAAGGCAAAAGCAGAATGAATGTAGTAATCTACGACCATATGACCAGATCTTTTGTGGTTTCCGTCAGGAAGCTACAGGTTTATAATGTTCTGACAGACATTTCCAGGCTGCAACCCTGGTGTCAAAACATGGTGCTAATGAAGCGACGATTAATCCGACTTTCCAAAGCCTTGCTGTGAGCCATAATGACTTTAAACACTAGAGGGTAGCCTATTCAAGAAGGATTAGCTTTTTTCCCACTTCACAGAGATAAAATTACCCTGCCCCACCAAATATTTCTATAGTGCGGAGATAGGGCCATTAAAATACCTTTAAAAGGTCACAGAAAGCCAACTTCAAGGTTTGTTGTCCCACCAGTTCTGAGTTACGCTAAGAGGCAGTGGGGATGTCTTATGGGCTTTGCAAAGGGAGGGGGTTCTGCAGGTTCACAGGAAAGATGGCCAAACATGTTTGCTCATGCCATGGGACACAGTGTTTTTAGAGGAACAGCAGGAGCGGTGGAGGAGGATATGGTTGGTGGGGAGTTGGGGAAGGAGGCAGAGGAGGAGAGAAGGGTCTGAAGGGTCTGGTGGCCACATGTCACAGTTGCCGCTCGGTGCTTGGATACTGCGAGCTTTCGTGTCATACACTGATACAGAAAACAAACACAGGGGTTGGGAGGCGGACTGGTGAAGACATGGCCCAGACGAAACGTCCACAGCTTATGCCCCCATCGGTGCTAAACACTGACCCTGACCTTTGGCCCCAGATGTTCATTTTTAAATGAAAATGAACGCCATTGAAAGAGTGATTGTTATATTTCATGTTGTACAAAGACAGACACTTTATGTTGTTTGAATGTTCAATATTTAGTTTGGACCCTTGACAGCGGCGGCTCAAAAATAATATATTTGTGGGAAACATTACGAAATGTTGAATAAAGAGATGCTTAAATAAATAGTTATTACAGCCACAAAAAAAAGAGAAGGAACCCTCCCCTTCTTTGACAACCTGTCCTCCCCCAATCATTTTTGTTCAGTCCCTAAGGCTGTGGGAATTAGTTTTGTGCTCTGGTTGCATTTCTGTTTTTAAATACCACCTCAAACATCCCGACAGCACTACATTTTTAAATCATTATTAGTTTGTAAAAAAATAAAAAATGCAACAGAACTCCAAACCTGCAAGGAGCAGCTCTGTCTGTGTTAGTCAGTATGTATGACTATGCTGTTTAATTGGACTGCTGTGCATGAGCACTATAGCAGGGAAGTCGTTTATTGAATGAAGCGTGTGTCCCCTCTGCTGCGTTAGGTGGCGATATACCTCTTTCAGCTTGTAGGGCATTTCCCAGTTGACCTACTTCTTCACAGACTTTAGCGAGCAACTAGTTGTTAGTATGTTTAAAGGCCAAACTTTGGATTTTGCCTTGTTTTTCTCGCTTAATTAACAATAATTCAGACTTGGACGAGATACAATAAGGGATGTGTGTTAAATTTAGTGTTGATATAACGCTTCGAGTTAAATATAAAGAAATAAGTTGACTCTTTTAGTTACTTTAATACAGTTACTAGACAGCTAGACTGTGTGCAAATATCACATTAGAGCACGGCGACACAACAGTGTTTGTATTTCCCAAATAATAACAAATGTAACGAATTTAATTTACACAGTCTCTACAGATGATGCCGTCTGAAAACATACATATACACGGCACTAAAAATGATAATGATAACAATAATAATCGTGTTTCGCCAAAGGAGGTGGGGACACAATCTTATTTCTCTAAAGGCAGACAATAGAGCCAAGTCAGATCAGACGTGTCCCACGTCACAACGTCTGGGATTTTATTTTCAATAGTGGGTGATTTACAAAGTGCAGGATGCTCGTGTGTTGAAGGAACAGTGAAATCCTGAAGAAGAACAAACCCAGCACACTGCTGCTTCTGCTGCGGAAGTTCCAGCCATAATAATTTCTCCAGTAGCACCTCCAGGAATGAGGTGGATTATTTCCAGGTCACAGCCGTGGAATGGGAAGCGTTGAGCCTGCACTTGAGTGCCGAGGCCACTTCTATTGAGATTTTTTTACCATTTTATCATTGAACTATACTTTTATGTTGTCGGGGTATTTTTTAAATTGTTTTTTTATGTTTAATACCTTGTTGTTATGCATTTTACTTTGGAAAGCACTTTGGACAGCCTTGGTTGCTTTTAAAAGTGCTCTAGAAATGAAGTTGACTTGACAACTCCCAGCCGCATTATCTTGGTTTGTTTATCCGACTTTCAAAAATGTGATTGAGCACAAAGTCAGTTGGACTAACATGTTTATGTTTTTGAAAGGTCTAGCACACTAATTTTGTTTTTTCTAATGCCATATAAATCCAATGGCACCCGGGGGAACGTCACATTACCACACAGTAAAACAGGTCAAAGAGGACCTTAATTGCTTTGTTTGCTGTCCTTTGAAAAGCTCAGTTGTCCTTGGAAGAAAAACTAGATGAGGTCGAGGCAGCCACATCAAAAGAGGAGCATGCATGAATCTGTCAGCAATGAAGGGTTATTACTACAGTAGCAGCACCCTGCCGAAGGGAATATGCTGTCAGCTTTCTCGTTAGAGGACTGACCTAGACAGGAGATCGCCTGGGGTTAGCTCACATCTTCAGCTTGAAACTGTTGATGTTTTTTCAGTTGTTTTTCAAAGGGGAAAAAAAAATCTAGTCAATGAGGGAAAATAGATTTTGAGTGGTTCTCGTATCAGGCCTTTATGTTTTTACTTGAACATGCGAGTGTGATAGAGGAAGAGCGGCCAAATGAGGAATAAACAGCGTATGTGTGTTTGCATCCTGCCTGGAAAATTAGAAAATTAGAAACACAAACACATTAGATCTTTTAAAAAAAAAACAAAAAAAAAAGCTCACCACATCCAACTCCTGTGAACAATTACAAAAGCACCAGCACCATTACACATGGACTCTGACGTGCTCGGCCCAAACCCTTCACCTTTTCCCAATGAGTAAACACACAAAGTGGTGATAAAGCTAATGGGGCTCCTGCAAATGAGCCACATGAGGAGCAGGGAAGAGGCAGAGACAGCGATCCATCTCTGTAGTCGTGGGGTAACCATCGCTGCAGTCTGGCCTGGAGACAGACGAACCACCACATGAAGTTTGTGCAGTGGTTAGTGAACCTGTCTGTCTCCTGTCAAACCGCTGTCACACACACATCGAGCCAAGCATCAATACACAGTGGCCTTACCCCCCAGTTTTCCACGTCTATATGCACTGAACGCACATGTTTTGATTGCTGATGGCCATGTCAGGAGTCAAGTAGAGCCTCTTAAAATGTGGCCTAGGGGCAAGGGTCATCCACTAATGAGTAAAAGCTTTTTTTCCCCTTTGTTGGCAGGGAGGGAGTAAGGAAATGTGCTCACTAGGTGGTAGGGAGGTGAGGAGGGGGACGGAGGGGAGGAGGGAACGTGTGAAGGGACGGGCAGTGGCAGGGGAGAGGAAGGGTGAAAGGGCCCAACGGGCGGAGGGAGGGGGGAAGTCAGGAAATAGAGCGAGAGAGAAGGCAAGAGGTGAGGTCTCAGGTGAGAGGGGGTGATAATGATAAACGGTGTCTGACAGAGAAGCAGAGACGACGGGAGGAGTGAAACTGAAACAAGAGAGGCATGAGTGGGATTTCTTGCAGAGAGCCAACTTTATTATAAGGAAATGATGGTTTCACGACATTTTTTAAAACAAATAATGTAATGTGATATCACGTTTGAAGAATACTGTAACAGCAGTTGATAATGGTTTCTTGTTTTTTTTAAAAAAAAATATGCCAATTAATGGATAGTTTCTAAAAAAATATTTTGGAAAATGTTACTGAGGATTCATTTATGTTTACTAAAATGTGCATCAGTTATTAAAAAAATACATCCATCCATGTTGTCTTGACAAATCTAAAGCTATTTTGTATAACATCTATATTGTGCATGTAGAAGGTACTGTTTGTGCTTTGGATAATATTTCTGGAAAACAGTAATACTATGGAATGATATGTGTATGGAAAACGCCATTATTATAAGTGAAAAAGATGTTTATGTCTCTGCTGAAAACATGAAAATGACATTTGCCGATCACAAGCCTTCTTGATTGATAGATTTGCTTTTATTCTAAAAATCCCTTTTCTTCTCTGTCAGTAGTCTTTTAAAAACACACATAGCCTCACATTAAACCTCCTCATGCAGTGTATGGGTCTTCCTGACCTGCTCCACTCTGGTGTCGTAGGAGGCCAGACAGCCTGACCCTGACATGCTCTGGAAGTTTCTCAAGGAGCGACTCACGCTCCCCGGCTTTTCCCTGCATCCTGGCTGTGTCACAAGAGGACGTGTGGATGAGACACTGAGAGGAGAAGAAAGGGAGCCCTTGTTGGTGGCGAGTTCACCTTAAGTGATGCAATAACAGCGAGCGCAAAGAGACACTCTGTTGTTGGCACTGCTCAATTGATCTGGTGTGTTTGTGTGTGTGTGCGTATGTGTGACCAAAAAACCGTATGCACCACAGGAAGTGAGGACATATTGGTTCTGTTTCATCATTAAAGGGCTTTTTGAGGATTAAAGCTTGGTTTTAGGGTTACCTTTTAAGGTTAGGTTAAGGGGCTACAGAAAGCGAGGGTCTATGAGTGTCCTCACTAAGAATACTGTACAAGAACATGTATGTGTGTGTGTTGAAGTGGCGGGCCGTTTGAAGCTGCCCCGGTGGTTCTTTTGGTGCTCTTCAGGAAACATTTGTCTGTGCATCGGATGAGCTCCTCCAGATGTTCCCATAATCCCAGTGGATGTGTACGTGCACGCCTGGCTGCGTGAGTATATCATGCACATGCGTGTGAGCGTGCAGGTCCACGTGTTTAGATAGAGAGAGGAGCGCGGGGGGAGCATGTTCCAATTAGAGATAGGTAAACTGTTGATGTAAAAGAAACTAAAGCTAACATTTACAGGCCGTGACTCTGTGATGTCTCCCATTGTGACTTCAATCTGCACCGTAGCACTGAGACTTAAGGACTGTTCGGACGGGAGAGCAGCCTGAAGGATTGTTTTAAATTCCACGTTATAGTTTTCCAAAGTGCACTCCGCTGCTTTAACTAAACACATTTTAATGTACAAATCACTGTAGAAAACACTTAAGACGAGTGTTTTCCTGTGTGAACTTTAACTGGCCTGCTGAAGTGTCAATGAGCAAGACACAAAATCCTGTCCAGCTCCAGTTGTGCTGATGTGTGGCCGACCTGGGACTTTAACCTCCCCCGTGGATAGGAGAGCGAGTTAATATATGATTTTCCTTTGTGAAAACAGAGTAGTGCAGGACAGCCATAAAATCACTCACAGCTTAATGGCCAATGAGAGACAAACCTAAAAGCACAAAAGGTGCCTATAGACAACTTCAGTGGCGAGAGGGACAGTGAGAAAAATCTGTGCTCCCGAGTCTGTGAAGTTAAAAAAAAATATCTCACAACTGTCACTTTTGCAGAATACAAATTTATCAGCGCGAGAGCATGCACTGAGTATTGTTTTTGAGCTTGAAAACAGCAGCTGACAAAACACTCATGAGCCTTGTTCTGGGGGGTTTTGACTAAATCATTTGGTCCTCAGCGGATAGATTTTGCTCAGTTGTCACATTGTACCTAAAACTGTCCGTTATTCTGAGCACGTTTGAGACTTAAGCTGTTTGTTTTCATACGGCAATTCATTGTAGACCAATCCATAATGGGAAGTCCCATCTATGACAAATTAGCAAAATGCATCTGGATATAAACCTGAAGTGGAGATTCATTCCTCCTCACATGAATTACAAAATGAAACACATTTTGATAATTTTGGTTTTATGTGTCCATCTCTTGCTCTGGGATTCCTGCCACTGCACCTGCGATGCATACTTTATTTCATTTGGGGTTCGTTTTTGTTTTGCAGACTTGAAAAATTAGATGCAAAGATTTCCAGAGCGCGATCTCGTTCCAACGAAAATATTCGGATCCGCAAGCCACAACTGTGACCCAGCAGTTCTCAGCAGAACACTGAGACAATTTGTTGATACTAAATTATACAAAATACAGTTATTAAATCACATAAGTCATTGTTTCAGTGAAATGATTTAAAGAAGAGTGAAACATCCAGTTTCCAGATAAAGCAGACAAAGACGTGACTGTGAACACCTGTGGATGGAGAGAAAAAACACAGATAGCAAGGAGGCCATTATGGACACAATGAATGATTCAAAAGCACAGGAAATGTCATAAGAAAAATACCTGCATGCAACGATCAAAGGTACAGCGGGGCTTGTATTGTGAGTGTGTATCCACAATACAGTGAGTAAGCAGAATGTGTCAGCTTCTGCATATGATATGTGTTTATAAGGTTCAGGAGTTCTGAACAAGGAACATCCTGAATCTGATAAATAGAATTAAAATATCTTTGCTGGTGGTAGTTCCTCGTTGTTGTTGTTGTTGTTGTTTTTCCACCTGTCACTCAGACTGACAGGGAATTTGAATGTGACTTAAACTTGTGCATCATATTTCATGCAGCCTTCTCTTTGGATATCTTTGAATTCCTGAACCACATGAAGGAAAATACGTGGTTAAAACAAATATGGATTCTGAGGGGGCAGGAAAAGTATTTTACAAACACACCGTGAGTATCAGAAACCCACCAACTTCTATCTTGTTTAAAAGTTCACAATTGACATTTTAACTCTACATATTATTGCAGATTATACATTTGACTCACTATCTGTGCAACATGTAGCTTGCTCATTTAAAAAAACAAAACAAAAGACAGGTGCCTTAGCATCCCTTATTGATGAGCTGCCACTCTCAGACCAAAAAAAAATCTGGCCTCCCTCCATCTCTGAAGAACCACACTTGAGCTGTGACCTCATTTGGATGGCGAGCACCTGTGGAGTGCAAACAATTATCCCATTAGCGCTAAGAGGGGCTGCTCCCTGCTCACCTTCAGCGGCCCTTGTCCACGCCCACACCTTCTGCACCACTGCAAGGCCCTCCTCCTCCTCCACCACCTTGACTTCTCTACTCTCCGGGCGGCTTTGGTTTCTCGCAGCTCCCACATCTGAAGTCAGGGAATATCTTGGAGGTGTGGTAGTGCTCTAAGGAGACGGTGGGGGGTGGAGGGTGGACGGGGGGGGGGGGTCATGGGGATCAGTGGCGTTCTCCTGGTTGACAAAGCTCAGACAAAAAGGGCCTTCTCTTGCTGAGACAGACGGGCCAGCCCACACACACCTGGATGGCCAGGGGAATTATAAGAAGGCTCGCAGTGCTTCAAAGGCACTCTGCCACCTGTGCTCATTGCTGGGAATAAGGATGTGTGTGTGTGTGTTTGTGTGTGTGTGTGTGTCACATACACACACCTTAGGGTTTAAATGTTAAGTCTCAGCAACTGAAGTCCTACTTATCTTAAAGTGATAGATACACACAGACACCGATACAAGCTGCTATACATCCAACAGATGTATAGCAGACCAAACAAACACTTAACACACAGATACACACACACTCACACGTATAATCTCACACAGACACACACACACACACACATGGATACAAATACACATACACAGCTCCATGATGAGGCTGGGAACCTGGGTGCAGGGCTGCTGTAGGAGCTGTTTGAAGCCAGCTGTCACAACCTGACAGCCTGTTGTTTTAGAGGCCTTTGGTATGGCCGAGGGGCCGAGGGGAGAAAAACAACACCAGGAATGTGTACAAGTCAGGACCCAACAGTAAATCCTTCGTCCGTTTCCTTTCTCCCGATGCAGACAGAGGGGAGCAGGGTCGTCCAAAGGAAAGAGTTGAGGGACGTGGGAGCGCCTCGAGTCTCCAAGACGAGCCACTGAAGTGATCGTCTCATCGCCGGCTCTCTCTCCAACCTTTCGCTGTCTTGTGTCATCCATTTCTTTTTTTACCTACCTCCAACCCTTGGCCTATGCATCACATATGTGCTCAACTAAACTCGTTTTATCATGCAGCTGTTTATCCTGTGGCTGTATTCATTAGGAGCAGACACACACACACAAACAACAACCGCAAAGAAGAAGAAGAAGAAGAAGAATAGAGGAATAAAAAAGTGTGGGAATTTACAGACACACAAAATACATCCAAAACACATTCACTGAGTAATGGGAGCGAGACCCGTGAAACTTTGCGAAGCCAGATAAAGTAATACAAACACGAAGACAAGAACACACACGGGGGGCACAGATGTGCACAACATGACCTTCTCGTATGGGAAAACTAGTTCATGCTGCAGTGGCATTCAAATAAGTCTATAATAATGTGCGCTTTTATGGAGGACACACAACAAAAGGACAATGTCTCATGAAAACATTCTGGGAACAGACAGCGATGTACTCAAATGGTCTCTGAAATCGTTGTTTACTTCCTGCTAAGTGGGGGGTTGAGAAAACTTGAAGTGGTGCAGTGGTTTTGAACACCAGAGAGAAGCATCTCCCTTCCTCTTGTGGTACATATTGATGCAAGCATTTCACGATATATATATTTATATTTATATATATATATATATATACATATATATATATCTTGACAGACCTCACACCCTGAATCTAAACTTGTGCAGGGTTAGTTGTTGTTGCTTTTTCCACGCAATTTCACGTGTCATGCAAAGACCTGAATGGAGCCTCAGTGAGAACACACCGAGTTGCTGTTTTGATCTCGCTGCAGTGCAGCTTCCTGAAAACTGTGATCCACCACTTTTTTCGCATGAACTCCAGTTTACTCGTCACGAGGATTAGTCAGCGAGTGAAAGCTGGTAAACGGTAACTCATGCTGCACTGATGGGGGATTTCCGAGGCTGAAAAATGAACCCAATGATGTCACAACATTGATGATGTCATGTGGGTTATTTTCGAAGGCTGGGTTACAAACAAAAAAAGTACAGTTGTAGTATGTTAGAAACAAAAAAGAACAATTACAGATTGGGCTTAATTGTCACACACTAGTGTGTTACTCATAATATCAACCTGAATTATATGAACAGGACATATAATACATTTAATATGCAGCTTTTTATTCGGTCTGTTAACTGTGCTTTGTGAAACACTTTCTGCTCTTATCCGTCCTTATTTATGCAGGACAAAGTGATGTCATTGTTATTCTAGGAAGATTTGCTGCCTCTAATCTATAAATCTTCACTTGTCCTCTGAGTTGTCAGATTATGAACATGATTGGTGTGACCAGCTTGTAAAACCCAACAAGAGTGAGTAATGGCCAGATTATCGCACGAGACAATTCTCCCACTACGTGATGCTATTAATTACTGTTATGTACTGAATGTGTTTTTGGGATAATGTGTACTTTCACACACTGAAGCAGTTTCTTGTAATGAATGCGTGTCCTTGTATTTGTTATGTTTTTCTGACATTGTCAGGACCAGCTGTTCTCATGTAGACCAATATCTGGACTTAATTTCTGTGATACTAGTTAAGTTAACGTACTAAGATTGTAATTGTGGTAAGGTTAAGGTTAGGGCTAGGCATCATCTGGTTATGATTAACGCCTGGGGTAACGCTTTGTTTACGCCGTCCAAATAAATGGAAGTCAATGCAGAGTCCTAAGAAGAATAGCTGTGCAAACCTGTGTGTGTGTGTTATTGTACATTTTGAAAGAAATTATACATAACTCTTGGGCTTTCAGGTTGTGCTAAAAGGCCACTCATTCACTCCCACAAAGATGTTGATTATGAAGTATTCTTTCAAAATGAGGAGAGGAATGTGTGTTTGTGTCACACACACACACACACACACACACACTCACACACACACAGAGAGAGAAGGGGCACACCAAAGCCATGACCCCGCTGGTCCAGTCTGCTATACATCATCGTCCTCAACACTCCTCGAGCTCCTCTCTGTGCTTTGAACTGAGCATGGTTCAGTGGGAAAGCTGCTGCCTCCCTATAGGGATACATGGAGAAACCCAGAATATCACCAGAAAACTCAGAGGTGAAACTTTATGGGGCTCTCAAAGGAGAGGCCAACAGATGTTCAAAGATGCTCTTTTCCCTGACACCACTGTCCAGGCGGCGCTCTACTTTCTCCGGTGTAAATCTGAACTATCTCACTGTCAAATATTGTGTTTCAAACGCCAGCCCCTTTATTTGCTTTTCTCTCTCTTTTACAACCGTGGTTGTAACAAGCTTTCCCATTAAAGAAAAAAAAAAGAGCAGATAACATTTTGGTTCAGCATCAAGAAGTGGTAAATGTCGTTATGTAGTCGTGTCCTCTCTCCAAGTCTCTCAATGACTAATTAAGTGCCTGGGTAATTACATCATGGACATGAGAGAAAGGGGAGTGGAGGCTGGGTGGAAGGTCTGAAAGTAATATTGCTGTTTACACAATTAGAGTGATACATCTTGGTTATGTGGTCGTGATGGTGTGTGTGTGTGTGTGTGGTCGCTGAATATTTGTTTCCTCCCTTACTCTACATGTAACAGTGTATGTGAGTGTTCTGGCAATCAAGCACCTGAGCCAACATTACTCCCTTCTCTCCTTCTGCACTGACTGGACAGGATGAGAGATTGAGACAAAGGCAGGAGGAGAGAGAGAGAGAGAGAGAGAGAGAGAGAGAGGGAGACTGGAAAAAATGAAGGGAAGACAGAAACAGAGGGTTAATTTTCTTTTTCACATGCCATATGGAGATCATCTCCAGCAGATGGAGTTTGCCTTTACTTGTCATGGAAAAGTAGAGGTTTTCATTTTAAGTTGATTCTCAAACTTGAGAGACAGAAGTTGACAAAACAATCTTACCCCTGGATCCCAATGGATTAGTAGCACAATACATTGTGTCAGTACAGTGGAGCATTGTGTAACATGCAAAAACAGGCATTGCAGTTCATTGCTTCAGTGTTTATTAAGTTACATCTGTCTGGGCACCAAGGACAAAGCAGTGCAGTAGACACTGTTGTCTGTAATGCCATTCCTTGTTGCCGTTGTTTCAGGGACGTCTTTGGTTTAAAAATTGTCGTGTTGATGTTAACACTAATAATGGTGACAGAAAAATAACATACATTTACCCTTGATTTCATTATTGTCTGTGTTCTTTTGGCCACCTGGCTGGGGTTTTCACAGGGAATTGGCACACTGCATAGAACAGAACTTATGCAAAATCTACCCTGTTTTCAAGCAGGGTAGATTTTGATGATTAAGATGGAGCATTGACATTCACTCTAAGAATATGTGACCTTTTGTTAGTTCTGCTGCAATGTTCAACATGGCTGTTCAATAGTCATAAATGAAGAAATTCATACTACTTAGTTTTCATAAAAAATAATATACATATATGTATATATATATATATATATATATATATATATATATATATATATATATATATATATATATATATATATAATACATACTTGTTCATTGTACCCACTTTGATGCAGTTTATTTCTCATATGTGAGGCCAAACTGTAACAGAGAAACATGTGAACAGGTAAACAAGTTTCACAGATGTGGGAACAGGTCTCCTATCTCTCTGCTGAGGTGCGCCACCGCGCCAGTTCACCTCGCGCACCTCACCGCACCAGCTGATCTCACTGATTGCAGGGCGGTGTCGTTCGCAGTTACATATACAGGTGTGGTAATTGCGCGCTCCCTCGCGTGTTTGTGGCATGCATCGCGCACAGGTGATGCACCTTGCTTTTTCCATCTCCTCCTTTGCATGCGCAAAATGCGCATTGGTAACGTGGTCTCCACCTGTTGTAGCGGCTGATCAATGGTGCGGTGGTGGGCGGTGGCTCCGCTGGAGGTTCTCCTGCATGGGTGCAGTCTCATATCCGCAAAGGTAGGCCGGCATTTTCCTGCCTCTCTGTCAGTCAGTGACTGAGCTCCTTATTGATTGTTGCTGTGCACTTTCTGCTGCTGTGTGGTTGAACCTCAGGTTCCTGAAAGTGAAATTCATTGTAGATTAATTTACAATTGTTAATCATTTAGTTTTCAATGAGATTATTCGATTGGCTCTGTTAGTTTACTCTGGTCCTGGTTTAGGCCTTCATTTGGAGCTCAGGCCTGTTTGCACAATTTCTGAATGTGCCTTATGTGCAAATCAATTTAAAGGGATGTCTGTTTTTACAACTTGCTAAATTTAGAATTAGACCTAAATTTAGTTTAAGTTAATTTGAGTTTCTGTTAATTGCCAGGTTTGTTGATTGTTAATTGATTTAAACATTTTGTTATTACATTTGAATATGATTTCGTAGTTGACATGGTTTGTCTTGTGACATGGCTGTTCGCCATCTCCCATTTTTTGGTTGGTGTACATTGTCACAGGTCGTTCAGTTTGCGGTTCCTTCCCCTTTATTCCCTTTAATGTTATTATAAAAAAACATTGGGAATTATTAATTACTCTACTTCGAAGAGTCTCTGCCCGGGGGAATAAACAAAACCTTTGTAAACTTGTTCAATTCTGGAGTCTCCCTTAATACATTTCCTGGGGTGAAATTCAGGTGGGCTTCACAACGCTTGTATACAGTTCCTTTACTGTCTTTGGTATAACCTGTGTGAATAAAGAACTAAAAACATACCCTACTTGGCCGTCATGCATAATACAAGTTTATATTTCGTGATTAAACAGAGCAAAGTTGTTTAAATTTGCTAGTTTAAAAGGAAATGACTAAATTACTGTTTAAATGAATGCTGGGTTAACTGCAACCAAGGAAAGGATCTCACTGAAAACTCCAACTGATGAATATTTGTGAATAAATGTAATTCCCAGCTTCCCTTCAAAATGCCAATGACCTGTCTACAATCTGACCTACATACAGAATGTATTTATTTTTAAAGAGTAGGTAGCCAAGTCTTTCACAGCTACATTCTTATCCATGATGTCAATCCCTGTACTGGGACATCAACAATAAACATTTACCACTAGGACACTGCATACTCTCTTGACAGCTGCTATCGCTTGTTTATGTGCAGCCTGTGCATAAATGCTAACACGGGGGTCTCAAAGTTTCCAGTCCCATATCATAGTCTGACCCTAAATTTGAACCCCCCGTCCCACAACGCTGCACCAATGTCGGTCCTGTGAGATGAGTGCTGGCCTTGGGGGCTGCCCCCTGGCCTGAGGTGTAGCCCCCCGCCTCCACAGGCCTCTGTGTTGCCTAGTGCAGCTTCAGTCCTCGGGGAGCCATGTTGAGCAACCCCATTTCTGTGGCTCTCTCATCACCAGGAAACGGGGGCCTTCTTCTGCACCTCTTGGCTGCAGCGGTTGACAGCTAATATTTTTCTGCCGAATCCGCGTCTGTAATCCGCACTTCCATGTAGGGATCCCGTTACGACCTGTCTTGAGTAGGCCAGCTGTTCAAACAGAGTGATTAATTAAAGGAATTCTGTTTGTAAAACAATCCCTGACCTTACTCTCTCCCTCCATGCTTCGCTCTCACTCGCTCTTCATCATCACTCATTCACTCTCTCTCTCTCGCTCGCTCTCTCAGGGTTTCTCAGACTACAGCTCTTGCCAAGCTCGGCAAGTGGTTAGTCCTTATTAAGACCACAGTGTGCAGAGATTGTGGTCTCCTTGCATTAAGTCTGATTCTCCCTGAGGTACCGAACATTAGCAAGACAAACATCTCAAATATAGCAGGCTGAGCTAGCGTGTGTGTGTGTGTGTGAGTGAGAGAGTGGTGGATGGAGGGTGGGTGGAGTTGTGTTTTGGAGCTCTCTTTACAGGTTTTTATTGTTCCATGCCTTGCAGCAGGTGAGGTCTCTTGTTGCCAATTTTAGAGCTGCAGACTCATTCCCTTTCTTCCTCTCCATCTCTCAGTCTCACTGGTTTCGGTGTGCTGTGCAGGTGCGTGCTATTCATCACGCCAGAGACAGATGCCTCGACTCCCATCTGGCCGCGGCGTATGGCGACCTCGCTCGTTCGCGCTGTCCTGCAGCATCGAGGGCAAAGGGTCACATGGGCTGCGAGTGGCACCAAGCTGACCCGATCCCCCATACACACTTTGGCCTGTATGTGTAAATGCACAAAGTGCAGGAAATGTACACAGACTCTCTTCTCCAGCTGTCTCATCACAGCGAGCCTGCAGCACATAAACCCCTGACTAAAGCGCTTAGAGAAACCAGAGAGGCTGGAGTGCTCACAGGACGTGCACCACTCTGGTGAAAGCATAGACTGTGTCTAGGATGTAAACAGTCTGAGTAGCACCTCGTACACCCAGGACACGTATGCACCCAGTGCTCTCAGCTGTAGTCTGTCCACAAATGTGCACAGATGTTTCATCACAGGACACAAAAGAGGCCATAAAACCAATTGGACCGAAAACCCATAGCACACACGACCTTACACATGCCTCACAATTGGTTCTCTCCCTAAAAAGCCAACAGGGAGTTTTTGAAACTATTTCTATGAGCAGTCTTGTTTTTTTTTTTGTTTTTTTTTGTCTAACATCTGTTGTACAAAAAAAAGGCCTTGGTGAAAGAATTGAGGAAGGGCCTCAGATAAGGGGCTTGCAGTGGCTGCTTGTCAAGTCAATAGGGGGCGCTAGGGCACCGCCCCACCTGTTCCATACTGAATCAGACTCACAGGTTTTTAGATTGATATTTTTTAAATTGGCATACATTTAGTGAGTGAAATGTATAATCTGCAGTATAAATGGAGATTTAAAAACTTAAGTTGCTGAGGGGTGATGTACGTACTTCCTGTCCAGGGTGCAGAAGTCTTTGGCCGTGGACTGTGCATGTGCACTTCGTGTCTGTCAATACAAGAGATAGGAGATTTTTTTTTAACAATGTTAATGTTTCAACTCATGCGAGATATGGAAATGTAAGATTGAGTTGCAGCAGAGAGAGGAATAGTTTATGTAAGAGGCGAAAAACAACGCCGTTTGAAAAAGCTATAACAGTAACAGAACCAACCAAAATAAACGTGCTGAATATTATATATTATAAAATAATATTGGGTGTTACAGTCTGGAGCTACTGATATTAGGTATTGTATTCTGTTCCAGCAGCATTTGTCATTTCTGTAACTTACAGAAGTGACACTGGAAACAAATAGAAGGCAGTAGATTTGGATTTGCAGTTTTTACATATTGCTCAAACTGTGGAAGTTATGTTTTGGGGTTTTCTAGGGGTTAAAAGCTATATCATTGTTATCATTGGGCAATCATTGTTCCAATCAGAGTATTTTAAGTAAATAGGTGGCTGCTGCACATCTGAAAAGCATCATTGTTCCATACTGTACCCCCACCACCACCACCACCCTTCGATACTTCAATACTCAAGTGTCACACACATCAAACACATCCTGAAACACGGTCACACCATGTCCCGGTCCCCGGACCAGAGGCTTTGCCAAAAGACTACTTTAAATTCTTGTTTCAGGCCTCGGGTTTATAGAAAACAGGATCAATCTTGAGGAAAATAAAAAAGAATTGAAACAAGACGTTGAGGAAAGTGTTATTCTTTTCACTTATTTGCACACTTGATCTTTCCATTCTTATCACTGGAATCAACCGTCAATCACTTCATCTAAATTAAGACAAGAGCTCAATAATGAGCTGTAATACGTTAACTAAGGAGAGATGAAACTTATAAGTGGAATTACATTGCTGCTGTGTGGCTTTTACCACCACCACAACTCTGGATTCCAAACCTCTGAGATTCCAGGGAGGTATTAGGTGACTCTAACCGGAAATCCCCTCTCTGTGACTGCTGGCATTTGTTTTCCTTAGCTGAGCTCCGAGATGGGTGGCATTGTGGGCCTTGCTCATTCTCTCTCTCCCACTTCCAGATGCCCAGGAGGGACTCGTTAGAGCTGCCTTCATGCCCAGCCGGCTTTGTGTGGATCTGGTCCAGCTTCTAACATGCTGGGCTGCCTGGTTACAGTTTACTCTCCTCCCGCGGCTGCCTCCCTTTCTCCGTCCCTCCCTCTCCCCTTTTCCAT
Organism: Solea senegalensis; assembly: GCF_019176455.1. NCBI lineage: Eukaryota > Metazoa > Chordata > Actinopteri > Pleuronectiformes > Soleidae > Solea > Solea senegalensis. The sequence continues at coordinate 14,057,872 of NC_058036.1, forward strand.
TTGGCCCTGCGGCCAAGGCTGTACCACCAGAAAGGAGGTTCACCATTCCCTGTGGCTGAGACGCTGAAAGACCTTCCTGCGTAATTACAAACACATATTCACAATTTTGGCAAATTGGTGATCTCACACCTTTGCTGTGCTGGCTGCAGGACTGTTCCTCAGGAGTGAGCCAAAGGGCAGACACCGTCAAAGGCTATGAATGCTAGATTGTGCTGGGTTTGTTCTGGGTTCTTGGCTGCACAGGTTTGTTGGAGGAACTGAAACCTGTTTGAATCAAGGCAAAGGTCAAGCCCTGTGTGGTGCTAGGAAAGGGTGACTTCTCTCTCTCTCAGTCCCCTGGTTAAATATTTGCCAGAGATGATATGTAGCATGCAGAAAGTAATGCGTCACTACGGATGAAACACAAGTTTAAAAACAAGCAACAAATATAAAGGGAAGGTTTTTAGAGGATATGAGAAGAAAAGGGAAAACAAGAAAGGAGAGGGAAGGAGGTGGTCGAGGAAAAAAGAAAAGAGAGGGGAAAAACATCTTGAGCTGGAAGTGTTCCTTTATCCTGGCCAATCTCGGCTGCACCTGTGATGACAACCCCTTGTGTGCAGTGCAGTGATTGTGTAACCTGGAATGAAAGGAAGGGGGGGGAGGCTGTGGATGGTGTAAGGGGCTTCAGAGGGGGGAGAAAATGACATAAAGTGTTCCCCCAACTTGTAAATCCATGACAAGACCCAGACAGTCACCCTGAAACCCCCACCCAGTGTCCCCCAGCAGGGCATGGATGGGTGAAAGACCAGAGGGTACCTGGGCACGAATCCAACGCACTCCCCTCCCTACTTCTGTTACCCACATCCCCCCTTCGTCCTCACCCTTCTCTTACCCTCCAAAACACACACACTTACACACACAAACACACACATTGTGAGGGGCAGTGCGTTTCTTCCATTCTGCTCAAGCTGTTGTTTTAAATCATAATAGTAACCAGACTGTAATCACATTATTGCACACATGGTGATTTTGACAAGTGGTGGGAGTCATGTGCTGAGGCTTTGGCAGGGTTAGCACACCATTCTCCCAGCTGTGAGCTCAGCGCCCCCACATACACACACACATTCACGCAGCTATCCTTTTAAGGACTCTGCATTGACTTTCATTCACTTCGACAGCGTAAACAAAGCGCTGTACCTCGAGTTAACCATAACCAGTTAATGCTTAACCTGATCACAATTCAAAACTTAGACCAAGACCTGTTCCACTGAAATGAGGTTCCGCCTCATTAGGACCACGTTTAAGTCTCAATGAGGACTACTGGTCCTGACAAGGTCAGTGGTAATGCCAGAAAAGGTCCTACAGAGGTAACAAATGCCAGCGCACACACACACACACACACACACACCATTACTTTTTATTCCCTTCCAGGCAATATGTTGCTCTGCTCCGTTCCACTGTAACCTGCATGCATTAGTGCAGCCTAATCTAAATCAGATTTCTGTAAATTGTTGTTACACATGTGCCTTGAGACTGTCCAAGCCCTCGCTCCTATGATCATGCTCGCGAGTTTTACTACAAATAAATAATGTTCTCTCTCAGTTGTGTAGGCAGAGACGTCGTTGTAATCGCAGTCAACCAAACAACACAACCCGTTAGTACGACTTGGGTTGCACACTGCACGCATTAAAAGTGACGGTTACGTGTTCTGAGGAAGTTATCAAATGTCGAATAAGAATCCGAGAGTCGACATTGTGTTGCGTCATGCAAACAGTGTGTGTTGTGTTTAAAGTACAGATTTACAGTTTAGGTTTCGACAATGAAAACACATGTTGACGTCGCCTTTTCATACCGACGAGAGTGTTGCTTTCTTTTATCAGTTTAATGTCCCAAACTTAAACCTTATCATGGGGGAGTGGCAGTTCAGAAAGGGCTGATTGTGACGCTACAGTGAGTTGTTATGGAAAGTAGACAAACAATGTTATTCTGCTGGTAATGACAGAGGCCCAAAAACTTCCACATGTGGGCCTATTATTGTTTTGACAAACTTAATCACTTATGTTTGTGATATGGACATATTTTTGGTCGTCTAATAAACATGTCTACGTACAGTAAGGCCCAATCCCATTTCACGTTTATGTCTCTCGTGGGACACAAACCCTTTATGTCATCAGTAGTCTGCGATGTCTTTAAGCAGATGTGACATGTTTTGCCGGAGATTCAACAAGCCGTCTTTACACAAATATGCCGTCATCATACGCCATTGCCGCAGTATATCGTGTTGGACTATGAGCATTCCACGTTTCTCACATCTGTCGCACATCTTGTGCTGCTTTGATGTCGCTTGTTGGATATCGAAGGTGTGGAAACGCGAGATGTGTAGAATTTAAAAAAAGGTTCGCTTGTTTTGACATAAAAGCGATTCACTGTATATGGGTGCAATTGTCACCACTAAGTGCATCAGCAGATGTCATGTTGTTGACTTCCTGTTTATCCACACAATTTGACCGTACTCCACCTAGTGGTCTGGAGCATTTTGACACACTTTGTGGGCTGACCATTGAAAACGTCTGTGGTTGCTTGCGAGGCTGGTTTGCCGCCCGTGGAGGTCCATGGTGCGGTGCCTGGCTCGGGTATAAACAAGGCTTCAGTTTCACAAGAAATCAGTAATATTTAGTCATATTGATGAAGACGTTATTCCTTTAGGCCGTAACCTCTGTGTAGATCTGCTTGTGCCCACACATGTCGCAGGATGAAGGAATGTCATTATTCTAGATTATAGAGGGATGCCACAACCAAAAACCCCAGCTCCATACCTCCAAGATAACGTGAGAGAGAGACGAGGGGTTGAACTCAGAGCGCCGCTTTCTGTCTTTCTGTCCCAGTCTTTTCTTTAGTTCCTTCTGAGGTGTGTCTACACTCTGCACCACTCCGCTAACAAGATCAGGCTGCAGGGTGGGCTTCATCCAGCTGGCTCTTTGTGTAGCGTGTGTGTGTGTGTGTTTAGAAAAGACTCTGTTATTGAAAATAATTGGAAGAAAAACTATACTGAAAACAGTCTCATGTGTGACAGAAACTGCCAGTGTGATAGCTTACCCAGTCTTTCCACTGTTTTACTGCCAATCACTAAAACAGTGAGCTTCAAAGTGACAGAGGGGAGTGAATGGAAGTTATCAACCGCAATGTTCACAAAACATTTTAGAAAGAAGGATGCATTTTATTATTTATACCAAAACTAGAATGCTAGTTTGAAAAATAAAGACATCTTAAATGATGGATAGCGGAGTCTGACAGACAGGCAGACAGACAGACAGACAAAGGAGTCCGCACAAACAAATGTATGAAAGCATAAACACAGACTTTGCTTGCTAGTGAGATATACAACAGGGATCGGCTGTCCCTGACTTTTATTCACTGAACTATTGTGGTCTCTGATTTATAGCGGAAGAGAAAGATGTGAGAGAACATTTCTCTGCAATAAAAAAAATAAAACAAAGAAAGCAGATGTACTTCCTAAACCCACAGCACCCAAATCGTACCATTCTCCATGTCGAGGGGTTCCGTTTCACACATTCAAAACATTTTGTGCAACTCCAAGTCATTGGATGTTCAGGCTTCCATCTTTAAAAGACTGAAGGTTGCAAATGCAAGAGTCCTTGTGGCGTTCACGGACGGTGGTCCGAGCAGCAGATAATACTCAGAGCCCAGGAATCCCTGGAATGGTTTTGTTTAACTACGCCTCCAGGGAGAAATCCTATTGTGACAATCCTTTGGAAATATGATTCCCATATTTCCCTGTGAATCCCAAAGTGAAACCATCACGCCATCAAATGTTAAGAACCGGAACGAGATAGGGAAGGTTTGTAGCAGAGTGAAAGGAACACAGACTTCCAGAGTGTTTAACATTTTTGAACTTTCACATGTCGTTATCTGGTTGCCAACATGCTGGAGTGGCACTGTGCGTGTTGCTAATCTCAGCTGGTGCACCTGAGGGGGAATAAACAGCGTCTCATCTGCTCATGTGGGTTTCTTAACCAAGAACAACATTAATGACAGTGAGTGATGTAGTTCATGTGCCAAAGGATGTGCATATATATATATATATATATATATATATATATATATATATATATATATATACACGTATATATATATGTAAAACTTGTGCATTGCATTTTTATTAAGAGGTTTATGCATACCACAGTTATACCAATAATTCACCTGATTGTGTTTTAATTATACCCATCTGTCAGAGGAAAAAAAAAAAACAATGGCTTTGGACTGAAACAAAAACATGTGTTTCACTGGTTTTTGTATTTGCCTGTTTTGTATTTGTGGGTGTATTTATTTCAGATGAAGGATAACCAAGGAGAGAGCCAAGGAAAGTATGCCAGGCCCCGGTTAGTACGCAGGCTATAATTTCTGCCTCCTTTGAAGTCTCTTTTTCTGTGTGTGTGTTGTGTGTAGTGCGGTTACCCTAAAATATACTCACAGTATATATATTTTATTTTATTTTTTTACGCAAGTGTGAGAGCCCTCCTACAATTCGCGTGTGTTTAATTGTGTTTTGTCGACTCGGCTGAGCGGTTTGGGTTAAGAGTAAAGCAAGTGAGTCGTCGTAATGCAACAGCAGGTTTTGGCCCGTCACCATGGAGACGGAGTGTCAACATCATAAGCTTCACAGAGGGGGTTATCATGGTGAACTGCATTAGATTGTACAGGTGGTCATGATTTCATCATAAGCTTCACAGAGGGGGTTATCATGGTGAACTGCATTAGATTGTACAGGTGGTCATGATTTCATGTCCACCTGTGTGTGTGTGTGTGTGTGTGTGTGTGTGTGTGTGTGTGTGTGTGTGTGTGTGTGTGTGTGTGTGTGTCCATATTCTTTTATTTCAATAAAGCACACACTGAATCAACCTGAGCTGAAATGAAAAGCAGCCGGTTATTAATGTGAAATAACAAAAACAGCCCTCGAAAAAAAAAACATGCATGTCCCCTGTAGTCGGCACCAGCAGCAAAACTACTTAAGCAGATGGGCCAGTTCTTCCTGTCTGCAGCCACTCAACCTGTGATGATGGAACCAAAAGCTCTGCACTCAACACCACAGAGATAGAGGTGCACAGAGGGGACAGAGTTATGTGTGCGAGGGTGCAACTATGGACGTCCTCGGTTTTGCAGCGTCCGTCCACATGCAGGCAGCCATGAGCAAATAACTAAATGCCAATGAAAACTTCAGAAATACAATAAAGTAGACACTAATCTGACTATTGCGTCATTGCTATTTCATTTGGAGCTTGTTTTTAGTGTCTTTTAGTATCTATACCATGCTAGTCGCTACCAAAAGAAGAGAAATGCAGTCCCGAACCATTTTCAAAATGTTCTCATTTGTATTATTTGTAGGACAAAAGCTAACCACAGGTCCAACATACACTCAAGTCGTCTTCGATTTTCTTTTTCCAGAGTTGGAATGTGACTTTGCCTCTGAGGTCAGGACTTCTGGAGAGCATCATCAGTAAATCCCCCTAAATTGTACATCTGCCTTCTTGTTTTCTGTTTACGAAAGCTGCCACATGTGGGTGTAGGCAGAAATTGGATTATGACCTAAAGGACGGACATTTCCCACCCAAGCATCATGTCATATTACTAAGCAAAACAACTGTAAACAAGAACGAGCATCCTTTGGGTTCGTGTTTGAAGATTTGGTCACAGAGAAGGAACGTGTCGTATGTGACACAAGTCATGGTTACCATTGCATCCGTGGCAACATTCCTGTGCTGTCAGCAAAGACATCACTGTGGCTGAAAATAGCAAAAATGTGCCCATGAAAAGTTTCAGAAGTGGAACCTGAGGGTTATGGGGATGGGTGCTCCATCCATGGCAATGACGCTCTCCCTGGACAGCAACAACTCAGAAATCGGTAAGAGTTGTAATCCACTAAAAACTTAGTAATTTGACCTGGGAGTGAATGCCTATTAAACACATTCACAACAGTTTAAACTGTTTTTTGACCAGAATAATAGTTTCAGTGAAGAACTGGTCATTCATCATACATTATGTTTCTTTACTGTAGTATCTAAGTGGGTAAATCATTTCAATAAATTGATTTCCATCATTTGAGTCTACTACAGGTGTTCTAAGTTGGCCTGGGAACTTCTAAAGACAAACAACTTGAAAACACAAGTTGGGATGGAAATCATTTTCTCCTGGAAACACGGTTTCCAGATTTATCCACCCTGGTGTGGATGTGGTCTTAAACTAGAGTGACTGTGCTTACTGACTCACTCGCTGTATTAACTCACAGGCCATGAGGTACTCATCCAATAAATGTTGTGACTTTGTGCCTGTGGCTTTCGAATTCCGCGAGGATTAAAAAAAAGAAAAGAAAAGGTAGCACTTGTGTCGGAGAAAACATGACATTCAGGAGCAGAACAGGGCAGAAAGAGGTTGTTATTAGCTCACGTTGCCTGCTGAGTGACACAACACAGGCAAAACCTTTAACTGCACACATCAAAGAGAGGTCAATTAGAGGAGTTACTCTGTCCAAACAGTGGGCACCTTAAAAAAAAAAGAAAGAAACCAACCGAGAAAGTCACTTTGCGGGAAATGTAATGGCTTGTCTCGGTGACTCACGGAGAACAAGGGCCCATAACTTGAGTCACAAACACTTATTGACTCACAATTGTGATTGACTCACCCTCTAAGGACCCGCTACAAACTTTATTTACTAACTAGTACCATGGTGGAGAGCTGTCTTTTAAATAAAAACAGGCCTTTTAAAAAAAAAAACCTATATCATACAGGACACATTTACAACATGAGAACAGATTGTGTTAGAACAGTTCTTTCTTTTGGACCGAAATGCCAAACACAAGTCATGCAGGAGTCAGGAAGAGTCGATGATTCAAAGGCAATTTATTGTCGGGGATTTGCAGATGGGTTTGGTGGATTAGCTGGAGGGTTCTCTCCTCTAATGGTGGAGCAGGAAGCAAAGGAGTGGGTTGGTGAAGCCGGTACACACCATAACTTAAATGATTTTATCTGGTCCCCATGGGAGGTTTTTGTTAATGGTGCATTAAGTTGAAGCATCTTAGTTACTCAGAAATCCAAAGGCGTTTAAAAAAACCCAAATATGTTCTGCTTCAAAGCGTCACATCCCAGTTTCATTTCGCCTCCCTCCTCAAACTCCGTCATGCCCTACCCGCTTCGTCGCATGTTGGATATCTTGAAGCGGCTCACCTGTAATCTCCCGATGTTTGAAACATCTCGTGGATCTCTGTGTCTGATCTTGCGAGCTGTAGACAGGTCCGCCCCTCTGGCCCTCATGTGAAGATAGCCGCTCAGTACGTGGCCCCTGAGCTGTGAAACCCCACGCTTGGCAGGATGCACGGCTGCTGCGATAACTCACCTGGGTACTGATAGAAAGGGAGACAATGTCCCAAACAGATTAAAGGCAAGATGATTGCAAAACAAGATGCATAGTTTCGCTCGAGGGATAAACACGAGATGGAAAATTTCTAAACAAACCAGATGAAAGAGGCAGTTGGATGTTTTTATCTAAGTGTCTTTGATTCATTTCAGGATTTGTGTGTGACCGTGAGCACATGCACATGCTTGTCATTTACACAGAATATCAGGGACTATTCATGTTTGGTTTGGAAATCCTAAGCAGCTGAGGGGGGAAAAAAAAACCACGAGATTCATTCAAATCTATTTTCCACAGCTCAGGCACATTTTCAAAACCACATTCTGACATGATATAAAACACTGAAACGTCAACACTGATAGAAGATGGGAGCAGAGCAGCTGCACGCCTGATCTCAATCTTCTCCTCCCTCTCTCGCTCTCCAACCTTCTGGAGATGCTCTGTTGTCACGTAAAGGTCTTTACAGTCTGCTGGCAAAAATGTCATTTCCAAAGGCCTATCTCTCGCATCCTGTCAGAGCAGGTCGGAGATAGCCGGACTAATCTCTGACAGCAGGGATTGTGTGATGTGTTTATGATTTTTGCGCCGAAAGATGTGTGAATATTTGAGTTTATCTTGCCCTGTAGATAACTTCCAGGTGTTGTGATACAGATGCTGTCACTGGACTTCACTGACATTCTTCTGTCACGATCAAGTCCAAGTTAGTGTCTGCAGCTGTGAGGGTGGCGTATCACATCACACGACAGAGTTTGTCTGGCGAGTTGGTAAATGATGGTGTTCAATACATCTGGTTCTTCCAGATTTGTCAATACAACCCATCACAAAAATTAAGCAACTGAAATGAACCTTTAATCTCTAATAATCACAACTGTTATGTAAATCCATGGGCCTTTTGACCCTGTTCTCTTTATACTCACCTGTTCCTAATCTCCACTCACCCGAGGCCCTCTCTCCTCAATTCCCACCCACCAGCACCTGAACACAGTTATCTCACCACCACAGCCATTATCTGAACCTGCAATGGATGGATGGATTTTTATGGTGCTGTTGTAGAGAAAAAGAGTGAAAAAAATGATGCAAAGTTCTGTTTTAAACCAAATTACAAGAGCCACGTTATATCAGCTGCAATGTGACATGTATCTTAATGTCAAAGCTGATCTGTGACCGGATTTTAGCACTCTCTCCTCACGTCCACTGCTTCTGCTACGGAGTTAAAATCAGCGTAAAGCAAAAAGTGGAACATGAGCTAAATTATAACTAAATCCTGTCTTTTACTTTACAAATGACTGAAGTCTTACTTTGACCTGTTGGACATGGACCACAGACCATCCAAATGATACAGCAGCAAGTGCTTGCAATCTAAAAATACACATAATATTTCCACTGAATAAATATCTGGACATTGTTTGCGTAATCATTCTACAATTCACCTTTCGTTATTACATTTTGGCGACCCGAACACTGCTTGTGTTTCCTGCCTCATCGAACCACTTAGACCTTAGTCTTTGGTGCAATCCCAGCTCTCTGCAATTAACTGGGTTACTTAAGTACAACCTCATTTCTTACCCACATAACTGTTTCCAAAACTACACCATCCGAGCAGTGGATTATACTTGAATGTCAGAATGTGTTTGTCATTTCATTATCCATTAATCGGTTTAATATTCCCCCGCGTTAAAGGTGACGTCGGTGAGAACACAAACAAATAACACAGCGCAAACCGACATTTGTAATAACACAATATCCTCATCACAGTTGCACTTAGTCATAGTGGTGTACTGTACTTAAATTAACTTGAGGTCATTCAGTGAGTTAGAGTAATAACTCCGCCCCACCCTTGCAGTGCACATGACTTTTATGTTATTTAACATAACACACACACACAAAAGGTAATTACACTAGATTGTGTGACATTGTGCACAGCTTTGGAGATCATACAGTCGTGAAGTCGTTCTGACCAGCAGCTCTTCATGGAGGGAGCGTCACCGCAGGTCTAACCACGACCGGAAAACTTGACGAGTTACAGAAAAAAAAAGCTTTAAGTTTAATATGGGAACGTTGCCACACACACACACACACACACACACACACACACGGGGGTTAGCACAGCTCCTGGGGTGGCTCAAAAGACTTTGCTCCATCGCATAAAACGGGGCAGCCAAATAAACAGCAGCGAACCGATGTATAAACAAACAAACAGATTCCTATTAAGAAAGGAATTAAGGAAACTAGCTAAGTGAGTGCAGCCTCTGCGGAGGAGGAAAGCATGCAGTCGGTCGGCCCGAGCTCTGAAAAGTGTGTCTTTCTGCATCTGAGAGTGTTTATGGACTGGCTCTAAGTGGAAGTCATTATGGGACATTTGAGTACACTTGTGCTGATAGCAATGGTTCTGGGTCCACCCAAGGCTTCTAACGTAGGTGGTCCGGGCCAGGGTGGAAGATGAGCGACAGAGGGAAGGAGGGGAAGAAAGACGGAGAAGGAAAGAGAGAGAGAGAGAGAGAGGGCAGAGGCAGAGAGAAAGATACAGGGGAGAGGAGAAAAGGAGAGAACCAGAAAAATTGGCCTCCACCCTTCCTCGACTATGTGCCTCTACTGCAGATGTGGTTGTAAGGAAGGGAGGGAAAAAATCTCCATAAAGTTATAATTATCCACATGAATGCAGACCAAATTCTGGAAAACTGCAAACACACACAAACACACACACACACAGACACATATGGTATACACACTTTTTACACGTTGTTTTGTAAAGATTTGTTTTACCTGTGTACGTCTCCAGTGAAATTGTATATGAGTACACTGTGGCAGTGGGGCTTGGTTAGAGCGACGGCTGCTGGAGGAAAGGAAGGAGTGGCTCAGCCGGTGATCAGACAGCTGGACAGAATCAGGTAATTAGTCAGCTATATAAGCATGTTTGTAACCTGGTTCTGGTCTCTTGCAGTAGGCTGGGTCCGCACACGGACACACAGAGAGAGAGAGAGAGAGAGACTGAGAGACACAGAGAGTCAGACCAGCGCAGCGCAGGAGAGCGCTGACACACCAGCCACAGCTGACTGCTTATGTTTTGTTTGATTGATTATTTTCAGTTACAATAAACCAATATATTTGCTCCCTCAACGCCGCCTCCTCGTCCTTCCCGAACCCCAGTGAGTGGGAAAGGCTCACATACACACTCGGACAGATTTGTGCAGCTATTCCTCCCAGGACACTGCAGTGACTTCCTGAACAAAGTGTTATCCCTAACCTGAAGCATAACCAGTTAATACCTAACCACAATTTAAATCTTCACCCTAAACTGTTCCTCAGAAATTACATTCTGCCCAGTAGGACTACTGGTCCAGACAAGGTCAGTATTTATGCCAGAAAGGAGTTCACAAATACAAGTACACACACCTGCAAAGGTTTCAGACCCCCACATTGCCTTGAGCCAAAACAAAATCCAACCTAAAGTTCTTGTGCATGAAGAGGAAAAGCTGCCGTTTGTGATGTGGCATGGTGGAGGCAGACAGTGAGCAGCACACTGCTCTGATGCAAGCACCGACCGTTTCTTGAGTGGTTCCAATATGTTTACTATTGCGTGCCTACAACTGGTTTGTATCAGCGAGGTTTGCTTAACGGTATATTTCACCTCGGGACATTTGGAGAGATAACCAAATAAACCTTTCAAGGCAGGAATATCCCCCCCCCACCCACCCCCGAGCTGCCAGGTTCAAAGTGAAGCCCTCAGTGGCCCCTGACTCGGGCACAGTGGGTGCCTGCACTTGGGGTGAACATGTTTTACTGAGGTCTCACTGGTCACTGAAACATGGCGGTGTAATGGGGAACAGGAAGTACATTTGAGGCTGGTGGGACACAGAGTGGCTTGACTTGTGGTGGCCGATGGAATGGGGGTTGAGGCATCAGGCAGCGGCAGCAGCCATCCCGGCTTTGACACTTCACCTAAGAGAACACTAAGAATTCAAACATTGGCCGTTAGATGTTCCACTTCCTCTTGTAAATTGCAGGAATTCTTTCATGTTACAAGTGCTTTTGTTTTATGGCCGTGGCCCTGGAGAGAGGCTCTGCAGAGAGCCACACAGCCCACAGATTTCTCCACCCGCATGGCAGCCACAGGATTTGAGACTAGTATGCACAGTATGTATGTATCTGACTGAGTGTTTAAAGGGAGGAGGCAAGTGTGTGGGCATCTCCCTTCCTCTGTAGCCTCTCCGTTCTTGACTTTGTTGTCCCAGCTGCAGGGCAAAGCCACAGTGTGGTGAATCCCGTTGGAAAAGTCAACATGATAAGAATTCCTGGATTTAAGTGGCATGGCCCACGCGGCACATGGACTACTTCCTCCTAAGGCCGAACTGCGTGGTGGACTGGGACTTTGGCGGGACACCAGACTTGGCTAAGTCCCTCCTCAAACACATGAGCTCCTCCTGCCTGCCCGTTCATGTCAGTGATAGGGTGTCCTGCATGGCACCGAGACTGTGATGTCATACTGTGTCACACAGAAAAGGGAAGAACCCTGTCTGGCCTTGGCAAACGGTTGTCTGGGTCCCCCAAACATCTAATTAGGATCGCGTATACATGCGTCAACGTGACGATAGCCATGAACCACCAGATCGGGCGGAGTTGATACCAGCTGGTCAAGCTGCAATCAGCAGAGACAAAAAAAATACACAAACGTCTTGAAAAATAAGTAAATATGATACTACTATAAAACTTGTGTAACATCCAAAGCCACATCACGAGAACAGTCTCTAAAAATTTAAACAACAAAAACCTACGGCCGTCTCCCACTTTAGGGATTTCCTAAACTTACTGACCTCAATCATTTTGGGTTTTGGCCTCTTTTCCCGATAGAATCCATCATATGTCCCACAGACAGCTAAGGCCAGACAACTGCCAGATGGCATATCTATTTGCTCCTCTTTAACTCTAGTCCATACACCAGTTAGATAGATGTAGGCCAGTGGAGAGAGGAACTTTGGCACAGTACGTTAACCACAGTGCAGTGAATTTGCTCTTCGCGTTTTATGGACTTGAGTTCAGGGTAAGGGGGGGTTTGATTCAGGTTCACGCTAACAGATGGGACCATGTCAAAGGTGATCTCGGGCCAGACTGACGTATCGCTCCTTGCTCTTATTTTCAATTCTTTTATTTTCTCTGTTGGACTTTGCTGTTCCACCCCCCCTTGTTTCTTACTCTGTGTGCCAGTGCACCTGTGCTCAGCAGGGGAAGGTTCAGAAACGAAAGGCATTAACACAGACTTCCAGAAACTCTGCTTTCATGATTGATCTTTCAACCAAGTCATTTGTAAAACTTGTAAGGAGTACTGTGTGTGTGTGTGTGTGTGTGTGAGGATAGAGAAAGCGATGTGTGTCTTCTTGGCAGTGCATGTAAAAAAGCTGGGTGCTGGAATCCATCCACTGCCAACTACCCAAACACAATAAATCAAAACAGGTGTTTCAATATGTTGACTGCTGTAACATGAAGGCCAGACGCTTGCCAGGCCATTCCTTTCCCCCTTCAGTCTCTAAATAAAAAAAAAAACAGAAGACCTGCCATGAAGTTGAGATTTTGAAGATAATACCTTAAATGGCAGCCTCCTGCTCTGATTGCCTCATAAGTTTTAACTACAGAATAGAAATGTAGAAAAAAAATAAAATAAAATTGAACAGATAAATCCAGAATAATCTTTGAACAGAGAGGCTGCAACAGAACGAGACATATGGCAAAGGCTTGAATCTCTGCAAATCTACTCATCAACCCTACCGGGTAGCGAAATCTGTTTGTGTTTTTGTGGTTGTATGATGCACAGCGATGACTCATTTGATTTTTTTTTTTCAGACCTGAAGAGAAACAGTATTTTCATTGTGGACACAGACCAATGAATGAAGGACACAAATGTTGGTCTGAAAGACTTTGCCTAGTGGGATGGCCATGATTGTGAACTGTGGCCTCCCAGCTGTGCTGGTTGGAAGTTTACGTACGTCCTGTGCCGGATGAATAAGCACAACACATAGTCTTTCATGGATTCAGTTTGGGGTGGTGCACGGAGAGTGGCAATGATGTAATTAAACATAATGTGATGTGTGTTTAAAAGTATTCAAATCAATGGACAATAATCCTCCGCATTTGCAGCTCCTCTATTCTTTTTACAACAAGTTTCAACCCATCGTTTCTTTTTGCAACGTTAAAAATCCCACACAGCCCTTTAGCTAAACAACAGTAGACAGATAGAGTTTGCAACAAGCTGGATATAGAAAGCCATGATATTTCTCTTGCATTGTGTCTGCCCACAGCTGTGGAAAAAGAAAAGCCTGACCACTAACATGTACTGCGGGTTAATCCTGTGCAGATTCGTACCGCTTGTGTTGCACAACAGTTTATCAGCCTGGCCACTGAGAACTCAACAAGACCTTCTGTCTAAACCAATTCCGAGGTGCACAGCAGGTACCTTTCAACAAACTGTACAATATTTACTTTTGTTTATGTCGGCTAAACTGTATAACTCTGCTCTTTCTTCATCGCGTCTGTCGTTGCTTCCACTTCACCTCACAGTCTTTTTCCTTCTACTCTCTCTCTGTGATCTGGACTGAATCATGTCCAACTGATGAAAGCTACACAAAAACCAATTGCGAGCTCTAATGTGACGTGAAGTACCTAGACCTGTCAAATTGTTGAGAGCTGTACGCCACTGATTCACTGCGATTCACTTACCATGTCGTCCACCCACGTTTACATATACATCCCTCCCAAGTCCCATTCTTTATCCCTTGTCCCACAATAACACTTTTTTCCACACATCTGTGGAATTTAAACTAATGCATATGCCAACCAAAAAACCAGTAAGAGGACGCTACGGCAGGTGTATCTATCCGTCATCGGACGCAGGAAGTATATAATGTGCCACTGACCCGCCATCTTTTCCTCGTCTCTCGTTCCCTCCTTCTTCCACTCATCCCTGACTTGATAGCAGCCTGCGCTTGTGAGAGTTACAGTACCCAGCTCGTAATGCACTCCAGACGGCCTGACTTCCTAATGACTGGTTGCGCTCCCAGCCTTTCCGGGCACGGCTGTGGCCGCGAGCCTCGCACAAACACGCAGACATACACACATCATGTGTGGAGCAGTCACACAGAGTACTTTAGTCATGTGCCTGTTTTGTATATCGTTGTAATTCTGTCTTCATAGCCGTGTTGGTACAGTATGGTAGGTGTTTCTTTGTGTTTCCATTAGTAATAGTACTAAAATTACCAGGGTAATCAGGGTGGCTTCACGGACGACGGTCAGGGCGACAGAAAAACGTCAGGGCACAGCCCACCCCCCCCGTCTACCTAGTAAAGGTACTGTTCTGTGGAAACACAAGCGAGACCCAGGGCTTTACCATTCCAAACCGTACTGTACCATGATGAAAACACAGCATGAGTTGGCTACCCACCAAACATGCATCTGTCGTCTCTGCCTTCTTAAATGATGAAAACAACTTGGGTGGTGTAAGGAGGTAGCATGGAGCTTGAAGCTCAGGCAGCACGTGTAGTGTGTACCCAAAAGAGACATGAATAGCAGTTCCTGCCTCCAAAAGAACAGACAATTCTGTGGAAGGGCCTGTTCCTCATTAAGACACTGTTCCTTCTTCTACCTTTTACTTGGACTTTTTGTGTGTCAATTCCCCGATAGCTCATTCTGGTACTTGTATCACCTCTGCAGGGGTTCATCCATTACCAAGGCAACAGGTCTGTTTCTCAGGTGTGCTCCTTCCTCTCCTCTTTTATTTCTGGCTTAAATGGTAAATTGAGCAGCGTTACAGTTTCTCTGCCTCCCTCTGTCTTCACGGGGCTATGTCAGAAATGCCTCCTACAGATTTTGCTTGCTTGTCTATCTCCAGGTTAGTTTTGGGATAAAATCCTAATATCTGAAGTACATCGTCAGTATTCACTTACGCAGCCAGGTTGTCCCCCTGGGCTCATAGCTGCAAGCTTTTAACTGCCATATGTTAATGATCTCGCTCAGTGCCCCGGCGTCTGCAGCTTAATGTACACAGTTGTGTATGTTCATGCCAAAAGCAACAAACAGCCTCTTTGACAATCACTCACAAAGCAGGTGTCAACTTTTTTCACGCCAAGACCTACATTTCTAGGAAAAGGTCGGCTTGCCAGGAATTTGAAATGCCAGGCTGCAATTGAGGCAGCAATAATTAAATGTCGACGAACCTGTTTCGATTGACATTTTCTCTCTGGCATCGATGACACTGCTATTGTTCTCCTTAATCTCCACACCCCACGCTACTTCAAATCCAGTTGGCTTCTGACGTCTCTCATGTGCGATAACTGATGCCCGATGGCATCCCCGCACAGAGATACAGTAGCGTCCTCTCCCTTGAGGGAAGCAAGGTGATTTACTGTCTGCACAACAACACACAAACAACTACTTGTGTGCACTCACACAGGGGAGGTTTTTGCAGTTGCATCCTGCCACCAGAGGGTGCAGACAATGTGCCCCCATCACCCCCCACCCCCCTCTCCGGTTTCAGCCCAAGATTCCTTCAGGGATTGAGGAAACAGCCTCCGGAGGTTGGATGGGTAAAAATGAGACAACCAGACAACAATGAGCCGAGTTAGGAGACACACGCATGTTTTCCTCTCGTACCCAATTGTTCAAAGATATGACTCCATACTCTATATCTGTTTAAAGATGCAGTGGAAGATGTGGCTCTTCCTCTTTCTCACTCATTTTCCTTCTCTCAAACAAATAGCCCACACACCCATACACACGCCTTCCACACTGGAGATTTGGGAAAGTCATTGACTGTATTTTCCGGTTACTCTCTCAAATTTAACACCTACCTATTGAAAGACAGTGGCTGTAAATCACACTGGTGTCACACATGCTCTATTGTCTATTTGGGGACATCATTTACAGACAAGCTGAAACAAGCAATGACTATTCCTCAGAAAAATGTTTATCCTGGCTCATTTGTCCACAGACGTTCATTCAAATAGAAGTTTTCTTTTCAAACGTATGTTATTGTAAAGCAATCACACATTTTACACACTGGGCCTTTAAGTCTGAAAACCAATGCAAAGTAAAGACAGTTAATGAGCAATAACCAGCACATCTGACAAGAACACCAGTAGCATTAGCTGATGACTAACACAAACAATGGCACGAATTATACTGACCCTGTCTGAGCACGTTTTCAGGGGACTTTCAGGGTTGAAAGCAGCTTCATTTGGGAATTTGGGAAATAATCTATCAATAGATGAATTTAGCCAAGAGAACATTGAATCCTCTTTTTTTCCTGTTTTTATCATGACCAATGTTGCAGCTTAAATAAGACCTGTCGCTCCTGACCATGAAATGCATGGTCAGAGACTCAGTTTGACTCACGAGGTTGTGGCACCCATGGGCTCTTTTGATTTGCCTTGTGTTCCTGTTTTGATGTTTTTCATACGCTGTACATTCTTTCTGCGATATTCGCAGCATTTGTTTCACATTTGACTGTCTGCGAAACATGTGAACATCTGCTCGTAGCCTGAGAGAAAGTTTGAAAGCACTGATTTGTCAGCGGCTCCGAATTTTACCCCAAGTAAAGTCATATTAATTCAGAAATGCGCGCGCACACACACACACACACACTCATGCATAATTACACACACAGGAACACATTACTGTTAAGCATTACCTCTGCCCTCCAGCACATACACACATTCTTACGTAAACAGGAATGTGAACACACACACACACACACCGTCTCACTGCATCTAACTCTATAAAGGGACAGAGGGGAACAGTCAGAGACAACAACGCCAACCCGTTCCAGTGGTGTCCTCCACCATCGAATCTTGATAACCTCTGAGGCCCTTGTTAGCTCAGAGCAGAACCAGACAGTCACTTTAAAACACACACACACACACACACCACAAATATCCCACCCCCAGCATCCCTAACTGTGGCTGACACATCAAAGGCCCCGTGTCCGAGGAGGGAAGTCAGGGAGGGTCTGGGGAATCATGGGAGACAAAGGAAGCGATTAAGAGATAAGGATCAGTCTGAGATATGACATTTCATCCTGGGCAGATCCGGTAGACACACTCCATTCAAGGAAGGGTATATGGCAACAGAAGGGAGGAGGGAGGGATGGAGGAGGGTATGAGGTGCCGGGTCCCTCTCTTCCAGCCCCCCTTGCGCCTTCATGTATGTAAAAAAAAAAAAGATCTGTGGTGACAAAACTCGCCCCAGAATGGAGTCCCTTAGCTTTGCATCCTGCAGTCGTGTTCAGTTCACCCCCCACCCCCCTCCCCCTTTACTTTTACATACTTCAAAAAACGCAGGACAACAAGGCGGGGCAACTTCAAAGGAGAGGCATATGTTCCGAGAGCAGCCCCTTGAACTTCTGTACAGTCGTCACTGGAGGCACAATATCGTGAACTGTTGCTCCCTCGTGTTCATTTTGCTGCTCATCCAAAATCGACCACATTATGATTTGCTGTTAAATAGTATTTACCAACACAAAGGGAGCAAATGTGAGGAAAAAAAACAAAAAACACATCCTCATTGAGGGCCCTAATTGCCTCGGGGTCGCGTTACAGCTCTGGTTTCACGTTGTTGCTTTCAAACTGTAGCCCGCAAGCCTGGAGGCACAATCCACCTGCCTCTCAGAGAACCACACAAAGGCTCAGCGTATGAACACAGAGGGAGTCTGTTAGCAAATAAACACCGAGATCTCACTCGGAGCGCGCTCCTCTCAGATATTTATGCACCTGAATGGGAGCGCCAGTAGCTGAACCGGGCTCCTGTCGCTAACAATGAGCTGTCAGCAGATCCACACCATACTGTATATCAACTATTATCAAGCTGAAAGACAAATGAGTGTCTCAAGAGAATGGGACAACAGCTTTGTCTAATTACAGGAGACTTTTTTTTTTTCCAGAAGCTTCATGGCAGTGGAGATTGTTAAAGGAACTGAGTGATACCCGCTTTACTCACTGTCTTTCATTTCCTGCCATATGTGTAAAAAAGACGAGGACGCAAAAAACAATATGTGGCTCTTTATGTTGCCACTTGTTTTTACTGCAGGCCAGAAAACAGAATGCCTGCAGGCGGGGGAATAAACTTTTATGTGGAAAAAAACCCAAACCTTTCAGTGATTAGTTCCACATACATTTACAAAAAAAACACCAATCTATCCACAGATGGACGCTCTTCGAGTGTTTTAAAGCATTTGTCAAAGTGGTTAGCACCTTTTGACTTGATCTTAAAGCTGCAACCGTCTTTAAAATGATCGTGGAAATCAGTTCAGGTTGAGAGAATAACATCACAAAAACATGGACGAATTCAAAATGGCAGAAATACAAATTGCTATTTAAACATTGTGCCCCGATAAAACACACAGATGTTGCTCTCACATGCGCTACATTGACTTTCCTGTCAAACATCCACTGACGCAAACGTGTGTTATTAAAACAAGGAGCTGTAACAGGGAAACAAAGTAAAGATGTTTTATTTGTGTTCTTTTGGCGCCGAATGAAAATGACTTTACTGTAAACGGAATCGGACAGTGGCACCTGCGAAAAAAAACAACAAACTTAGGAAAATAATGCCGTGTCGCCCGCTGAAGTGAAGATGGGAGTGTTTTCAGAGAGTTGATGTGGTGCCAGAGCAGCAGCCGGCACACCTGTTCGGTGGCAGGGGCTCTAAATACAGGCCAGGCGAGCATCGGGGGGGCCGGGCCGTCCAGCGGCCATCTTTTCATTAGCCGTATCTAATGAAACTGCACAGGGCCTGGGGAAGAAAGGCCTACTGCAGGGACACCCTGCCCTGCCCAAAATTACACCAGAGACTCGCCCACAAAAGAAGCATTCCGTCCGCACAGCGACAGTGGCACTTGACACCAAATTTTAAACCGTCGGGTCGTTGCTCCGACAAGTGGAAATTTCCACTGCCATCCCTTCGCAGTTGGAGAGGCCTGGATAGAGAAACGACCGTTGAGGGGATTTAATCACACAGTGAGTAACCCCCCACTACACACACACACACACACCCCCGCGCCTCTGACCCATCCATCCCTGTACACTTTGTTTGGGAACAGTTGTCAAGATGGAAATATCTGATACTCTTTCTAATCACTCAGGCAGCAATTACTGTTATTAAGCTTTCTTTGAGGGGCCGTCATTGTTTTTCTTCCAACACTACTGACAGACACCAGGGCTGTGAACAGCCCGAGCACAGCGAGGAACTGCACGTGAAAGACAACACACACACACACTTACTCTGTAAGTTGAAGAAAGCTGAAATCGGATGAGAATGACCAAATCCCTAACAACTGTCAGTCAAACTCGCAGTTTACTTGTCGCCGTAGCAACAACCAAGCCTTATTTTTTTTGCCTTTCGTGTAAAAACTTAATTCACCTGAAGGCGCAAAGGAGGTCTGCAACTACAACTTTTAGAGGCGATTCATGAGTTTTATTTATTCATTTATTTATTGTTAAATAATCATCTAAGCTATATATATATATATAAATGTGTATATATATATATATGTATGTATATATATGTGTATATGTATATATATATACATATATATGTATATGTGTATATCTATATATGTATATGTGTATATATATATATACACATACATAGCTTATATATATATTTTACATTACTTCATCTCAGAATTAAAAACATAACTTGTTTAAAATGCTTGATAAATTAACTTTTTCCTTACACAAGAACAAAAGTAACTTTATTATCAAGATGTAACAAATAGTTGAACTGATGCTGAACAGTTTAACGTCCTTTGGTTATTTTGATATGGTCTTTTTTATCCTCATATTGACACGTAGTTAATTTGTGTGAGTTCTTTTGTGCTTTCAAAGTGATAAATATGAATCAATAGCCTGCCTGCTACCTGTACTGTAAACGCGCGTGTCTCTATGTTTTGTGCCAGTGACCTGAGGTCAAAGTATTCCGTCGATGACAGCCTCATCCTCTTAAATGCACGGCGCAGCGTCCCGGCTGCCATGTGGCGGTGCAGAGGTGCCCGTGTTGACTGGAGATGAGTCACAGGCCGGGGTTGAGAGGAGGTGTCACCCAGATAACCTTTACAGATGGACAGCGGCAAGGGTCTAAGGTTTCAGACCTGTCTGTGTGTGTGTCAGAGTAAAAATGATATACCCTGACAGAAAAGGAGTATTAGAAAGAATGTGTGTGTGTGTGTGTGTGTGTGTGGAAGTATGAGTGGGAGAGTGAAACGAGAGGCCCTGACCTCGAAGCAGCCCTGACATGAGCTATCATCACGATAGCCCCTTCTGATTCTCTTACCAGAGAGAGGAAAACGACACACTCCGTCCTCCACAGTCACTACTGCCACCCCCCCTTTCAGCTTGTTAGTAATGGGTAGTTGTTAGCATGTTTTCCAACCATATTAGCTGGGGTTTTGGAACTGTGGCACACGTTGAGTCCGATTGTGCTCTGACTGAAGGTAAACTGACTGATGTTCAGTGCAATTTCAGTCGGACGAGGACTATTTTGTGTTTTCTAACGTCACTTTAAACACACCAACTGATGTTTTGTTTTTCTCCCCCAAAGGATCTAATCACCCAAACCACAAACAACTTTATTACCTCACCACGCAGATAGTTTTGGTCTCATTTGCAGAGGTTTTTGAGGTTCTCTGCAAGCACCACAGTGGAATTAAGGTCGATGGAATTTTAGCTGTGGTCTTATCAGACATTTAAAGAGTTTGCAGATACAATGACCCAGTTAGGATCTTTACACGCCCTCACCATGCATTTTCTATGGCTCGTATCTCCAGTGAATGGGTAGAATGATCAATGATGATTTATTTCAGGTTAAATACATTTGTTTTTGGCGAGACTGCTGCACTGGTGTAAAAATACAGCTCAAATTGAGAATTTGCTGCTCAATCAAATGAGAAATTAGAAGTGAAGTTGAGAGCAGGGTTTGCCTAGATGATCACAGATATTACAAGAAAGGATTTTGCTTACCTTTTCTTTACCCCTTTATATAAGTGGTGAATTTAACGACTGGATTTCATGTCTTGGAATTGTCGTTTCCTCCGTTTTATTTACATTTAATTGACTAAATGTGCTCATTCAGTCACATTCACGGTAAACACTCCAAATGAAAACGTTTCTGGGGTATTTTTCCGTCGCTGTTGCGTCGCCTGACTTTGTGGCCGAAAAAGGAGGACGTTGGAGATGGAGCTGTATAAAGAGAGCGCCCACTCACTCATGGCAAAAGTAAACGAGGATCATCTTCCTTTGTTCCTGTGGGGAGGTTTACTGTCTATAAACACTTGGCTTTTATGGCAGAACGTCCAAATAAAAAGCTTTTTGAAGACTTCACCCAGTCAATTAGTCGAGCAGTGTCAATAGAGCTGCTGCATAATGACTCACCTGTAATTGCGTGAGAACGAGCACTTACAGGAGACTGAGTGGCACGTCACACAGGCATGACAAAGCCCTCAATCTGTTTTTTAAGGACTCATTCGGTAATTGACCCCCCACCCTCGCTCCCTACACACACACACATTCTTGCACAGCTTGCTTAGCGAGGACACTAAGATATCATGCATTCGCGAGGCGCTTACCCTGACCTCTAGCATCACAACTAAATGCCTGACCCTTACTCTTAACCTGAACTCAATATAACCTTAAAACCTAGTTTTATTCCTCAAAAAAACAGCTAAAAATGTCCTCATAAGCTTAAAGTGCGTAAAGTTGAGCTTGTCTTCCTGACTTGAAGCGGGCTGATGTTGAGCTTTTATAAGCCTCTTTCTCTAAGCCTTTCAATAAACACATGCTTTCTTTGTGTAGGGCCGTGGTATAATGAACAGACAATTAACATAACTGGCTGATGCTATCTCGACCGAGTTCAGAGGAGAGGATCAGTTGAGATGTTGTTAACTGCACTGTCAGGCTGCTGTAAAAAAAAAAAAAAACGCTCACACACTCTTGTCTACATGTGTCTACAGCGTTCCTGCAGCTTAATCTCCGCTGCCTTCAGCCACTTCAAAATTGAATTCTTCTCCGCGCAAAAAGCACTCCCCCTTATTTTCTGACGATGACACGCTCGCATCAAAGAGATGCCTGGCAGCCGTTCAAGGGAAAACCTGACTAATTTATCTAATTTATTTGATCGAAATTTAAATGTATTTCTCTAAGCTCTGGCTGACTGGGAAAAAAATATATATGGAGATTGAAAAAAAAAAAAAATTAAAAAGTAATTATTCATCAAAAAATATTTATGTTAGATAATATTGCATTTAAATCCAGAGGTTCAAGCCTGTGACATGCTGGTGTACAACAATGCACAGCAAACATCCCCCCAGCAGTTCAAAGGAGCAGCCTCTCAAAACATTATCATATAATTTGGGGCAGCCGTCAGCTTGTAAATAAGTGATGTAGAAGCCTATTGTGTGATGGGGCACAGGTTGGAGACAGGCGTCTTTGCTCTGCCGACATTAGCCACTGAAGACAAAGGCAGGAGACAGAGCGTCTAACCTTTGATTCTTCTGAGGACTCAGCCGTCTTGTGTCAGGGCAGGACGCATCGGCCACAATCATGCCCCTAATGTGGGGGACGTCAAGAACAATAGAATCACTCTCCCACAGTCAGGCCCAATAACCCGCCCAGACTGCAACTGGATTAGCGAGTGTCCAACCACCACATGTTAGTCAGATTGACATTAAAGAGAAATATGAGAACAATACGGGCTTTACTCGAAAGCTTTGAAATGGCATAGCATTTCTCTCACAGCTTCTGTTGGGGGTCAAGGAAAGAGCAAAAAACATATCACAGGTGAAAGTTTGTTTTTTTTAAGTTGGAAAAAGTTAAATCTAAATTTACGAGCATTGAAAGGCCACCAGAATAAATACCACGCTAAGAATTTAAATCCAAACCGTTTACGAAAACCTACCGTCAACCTTTTACAAAATGTCTTCTGGTAGATAGTTGTTAAATATAACAATAAAATTAAAGTTTGTTTTAAGGGACTAAATAAAACCATCGGTTCATTGACATCAGTGCACATATTTCAACTCGTTCCATTAAACCTCATGCAGTGCTCGAGTTTAGGCAAAGAGATAAATGATTTGTTATGTGTTCTTGTTGAATTGTGTTATTGGAAGCAGTCGATGTTTTTATTCTTCTCTCCCAATGTATAGAATGTGAAAGCAATAAATATTACAAGTAAATAAACTTTTACTTTTACGATTGTTTTTTTACTATTTTCTCAATAAAAAAAAACGTATACAATCTAATGTACATTATGAAAAGTTGTACAGCTTTAAAATAAGAACTCAATTTATTTTTTTAATATGTAGATATAAATATATATAATATATATTTTGTCAAAATATATGATCATACTGTCAAAGAAACAATAAAGTGAGACAAACATACACCTCAACATTAAAGTTATAAATAAGGGTCCAAGTGAACATTTTTGGAAATAAAGACCTTCTAATTTGTTGTAGCGTCCATGTTGCTCTTTTCAAGTCGCCAGTCCGAGTCTCAGTTCTGGTTAGTTTGTGTGTTAGCGGCAGCCGCAGCCCTCCACTACCATTTCCTGGTAGTTTTTTAGGACCACCTTGTCATGTTCGTCTAGGTAGAGCATGGAGATGGCGCTGAGCTCAGTTGGCACACAGCAGGCCTTGGGAATGTTGTTGTTCACAGAGTTCACCAGTGTCTGAACAATGGCGTGGTTAGTTGAGTTCAGATGATCTGCCAGAGGAAAGGGGCATTCCCCGTGGCAGTAATAAGCCTGGTAACCAGGGGGCGCCACTATCCAGTCATTCCAGCCTACATCACTAAAGTCCACGTACAGCGCGTGGCGCCGACAGTTGCGGTTGCGCTTGCGGCCCCTTTGCTTGGGACTGCGCTTGGTCCGGCGGGTTAACGGGTGACCCTTCCCGTCATGGCCAAAGGTGACCAGGAGGGGGCGTAGCTGCTCCCAGTCCTCACCGGGCTCCTGGTGGAGCGAGCGGCTGATGCGAACGTGCCGGCCCTGGTGGCGCGGCGTCTGGTTGAGGTGCAGAACCTCCACCGCCAGCCCGTAATTTGGGAGGCGCTCACGAGTCCAGCGCAGCACGGCGGGGCTGACGTCAAAGCTCTCCCACCGCGACATGTTGTGGCGCACGAGCCGCGTATCCAAGAGCTGCGTGATCAGCTGCCCGGGCCGCGGGGGCTTCAGCACCTCGTACACGTTTATCCGGTGAAGCCCCTGCTCATCTGAGAGGGCGTCGGCGAGGGCCTCATCGATCTGATGGCGGTAGAGCCGGAGTTCAGCGGAGGAGAGCAGCTCGTCCTCGGCGATGCTGCTGAGGTTGAACAGGAAGCGAAGGGGCGCGGCCTCTCCAGCGTCGAACTCGTGCACCCTCTCCATGTGCTCTGAAAACGAGAGAAAGGGTGGGCGGTTTGTTCAAGTGCACTGATTCTATCATGTTCAGTGTGTTCGCCAATGAACTCACAGCTTCATCTTATGAGTTATGACACTTTGCCTCTTCCGGAGTATTTTCTGACTAAATGGTCGAATAAAACTATTAAACTGTTCATTTAAACACGTTTTTACCTGACAGATGTACAGTGCATGCAGACTGCTCTGCGCGTCTCCTGTATTCAGCGATATTAATACACATTGTCCACACTTCCGTATCTATCTATAAGGATTATCCTGCCCCTCTTTCAATGCCTTTCTCTGAACACTTTGCTGAAACATGCATTACAAGGAGGGTGGTGATTAACGTACCACAGCTACAGTATAAACACAGTGGAGGCTCCCTGTTCCACGCTCAGTCTGCAGATTTCTGGCAAGATCACCATTGTTGGGGAAAGGAATGTTGTGTCTACTATTTTCCTGCTCAATCCACCCCTGTTATTTCACACCCAGGCCCTAATCTCGCCCAGGTGGTTCTCATTATTGAAACCTGCTGTGTTTTTGATTAGCTCTGCAGTTTGTTCACTTAAGACATTTATCATTTTCATCATGAATAATCATTAAGGGAGTCCGACAGTAGAGTAGAATCTCATTGGTCTGTAGCCCACAAGAAAAGAGTGTCTCACAGGGCAGTGTGGGCTATTTAATTTCGACAAAAGCGAGTTTATTTATTTCTTTTTTGTTTAAATATGGATGTATTAAAAAAAACAGAAAGATATCACAAAAGCAACATGGTTTCCCCTCCCTACAGACGTCTCCTCGCCCAACTGACTGTCTGCTGCAGACTGCAATATCTCACCACACTTTGGACACGTCAGTCAACTGAATTACACTATCACACAATGGTGCTTCCATGAAAGCAAGCACTCCTTCGCAAAGGACCTCAAAACGTATTATTAACATAGTTGAGCAGAGGAGAAGGAGGGTAAATGCCTGCAGAGAGCAGTCGAAACACACACACACACAAATGCACATACACATTGCATCACAGGCAGAAAGAAGTGCCTCCTCCAGCAGTGCTCTTTTTCCCCCACTAGTCTTGGTGTGTGTTACGACTAGCAATGTGTTTGACAAGCCCCATTAAGGCTGACTCATCCCTCCTTCCCTCACTCCTCCCCCTAAGGGTGGACAAGTCGTGTCGCCTTAAAGCTCCCCGGTTTCTCAGTTCACTACACTACAGGGTCACTCTCACTCTCTCTCCATCTATCTATCGAGACATCCAGAGTCGCTCCGCAGAAAAAGACAATGGTTTTCACATAAGCGATCGGTCATCCCGGAGTTTCTAATTGAAACGTCTGCAGCTGTCGCTAAAACGAAGCAGATCCGATTCACAATAAACAGAAACCCTTCTAACATTCCAGTCTTTCTATCGCACCGGCCTCTGAGGCTGTTTTTCCATCTCCCCAGAGGGCTGCAGCGTCTGCTCTCAGCACCCACATTGTTGGCAGTCGGGGCTTTATTTAGAAGGCTGCAGAGTAGCATTAAAGATAATTGCACGTTGAGGAAGGTCCTTCTAAAAGAGCCCTCCATATAAACTGGAGACATGAGAGAGGAACACTCTCCAACGCCGCGCCAAGACGGAGCTTTTTTAAGCCATGTTCTGCTGGGTGGGGTGAGAAGTGCAAGTTCAGTAATATGAAGGTATGCTTTTCTTTCAGCTGCTAACCAAACACACCGACTTTTTTTCAAATGAGGCTCTTGAGAGCTTGTCTGGCAGATTCTTTTTTTTTTCTGCCCCCTCTTTAGACAGTGTTTGGTGACCACATCCTCAGATTCCTCGGTTGTGGTCAGATGGGTGTAGCCGCCTCACATTTGTGTTACAAGGGATGTAGGAAATGTCTTGGGTTTTGTTTTTTTTTGTTTTTTTTTTATTCCTGAAAAAACGATTCAAATGTCGTGAATTGTTTTCTGCTTACCTTCATGATGGAAGCCCCTCACAGTGTTCGCCCGGCTGGCTGATCTCTCCGGGTACTCAAAGGCAATGTCATGGCCTCCAGCCTCCTCGGCTTCCCCCGACTGCAGCCGGTAGAGGTCCAGCAGGTAGCGGGGCACGGTGGTGGAGCGGCTGGGCCGTGGCCGCCTCTTGAGGCCGAACATGTGCAGCAGCGTGGCCTCAAAGTCCCGCAGCAGTTCATGGCTCTGAGTGGCCGAACGACCCTGCAGGCCTGGCACTTTCTTTTTCCCTTCTTCAGGTATCAGACTAGCATGGTTGCTCTCTCCCAGCAGGACTTGGCATATTAAAATGACCATCAGCATTCGATTACCAGGAATCATGATGTCTCTAGGGGGGAGCAGCAGATGGTACACGGAAATGTTAGGGGGAGAACTGGAGAGAGTGAACAGTAGAGGAAGGCTTTCATTTTACGCAGGAAACTTTTATTTGCTTTTACTTTTTCTTCGCCATAACCTCGTCTTTACCCTCGTCTCTGCTCCCACCGAGGGCAGCTGATACTAAAGCTGTCCCTAATCAGAGAGGCCACTCGCAGTTTATCTTTGGTGACATCCTCCAAAGGTAAACACCTGGTTCAAGAAGACAACTCTTTGAATTGAATTCAGCCAGTCACCCTCCCCCCCCCCTTCCATAATGATTAGACAAATAAAAGAGGCGACCCTGGGGTCAGAGCATATTCTTAACTCAAAAAGGAGCCGCTCTCCCAACAAGCCATGGGGTAAAAATGTCGTGCCACATATGTAAACTCACAAAAACAATTTCCCAACTCGGGAGGGGGGGGTAATTAAAAAAAGGAAAAACACAACAAAACCGCAAGATGCAACAATGTGTTACATGGTACAAAGTGAAATGAAAAGGTCCACTAACTTACCGACAGAAAATAAAGCATGGGAAAACAGTCCATGTTTGTTGGGAGCAGGCAATGGACACGTTTTTCCAGGAAATGTTAGGTGGTGTTGGGCGGCTGCAGGAGAACGTTGGAGTGACCCTGTTCCTGTAACAAATTAAAAACACAGGGGAATTATTATGTGAAAGCAACTGAAAATGCATCACCCTGATACCCGATACTCACTTAAAGAGAGGTCAAAGAAATTAGGCTATATCTGTGTGTGTGTGTTTAAGTGGATAAGAGAGAGACCCTGTGTCTCTTTAAGGCTTATCATTTTGGCTCGTGGGCTAAGCTTGCTATTCACTGTAACTGGAATGTCAGGAGGTATGTGCCACAACACCGAGAGCAGATTCCTCCTTCCTTCCTTCCACTCACCTATGACAACAAACACGCCTCATTAAATAATAACAACAACAAATGAAGCGAAAATAAAATAAAAACACAAGATAACTGTCGCTTATTCCAGAGATATAAAATGTCTGGTGCTTCCCTCTCATGTTCACGTGCAAATCAAAGAGGTGATAACGCCGCTTTGATCCGGAGTGGGAAAAACAAAAATCTATATCC
Organism: Solea senegalensis; assembly: GCF_019176455.1. NCBI lineage: Eukaryota > Metazoa > Chordata > Actinopteri > Pleuronectiformes > Soleidae > Solea > Solea senegalensis. The sequence goes on from NC_058036.1 coordinate 14,086,132, forward strand.
AAAACAAGAGGGCGGGTCGCTTTTAGAAACCCGTCTCCGACGTGAACCCTCGCAACCTTTTACTCCTCCAAACAAATGAGATCAGCCATTTCAGACAGGCGAATTAAAAATAGCTCCAACTCAAAAGGGGCCTCATCTCTTAGTAACGCTGCCCCACTTGAGCACTCGCACAGGTTGCAGTGATGCTGAGGACAGACCTCCCGCTCTCTGACATCGCCGTCATCGGGAGGAGAGATGCAGCTTCGGCTATTTACGGGGTCAGCGTAAACCTAAAGAAACCCCGCCTTTAAGGATATCTTGAAAAAGCGAATGTTTAAATACAATCTAGAAATCAATAAAAAAGAAACATTATTCCCCACTCTAACAGCCACTTTTTCCCTCTTGTCAGACTTAACAAGCACACTGGTGCGGATCTAATGACTCAATTCTTCGACACGTCATTTTAAAGCATTTAAGTGCCGTTGACTCACACTAGTAAAATCACTGAATTTGTGACAGAGGAACCACAACAACAACAGCAGCAGCAGCAGCAGCAGCAGCAGCCGAGAGCAGACATTTTAAATTTGGAGCTGCAATGTAGGTCTTTAGTCATCATTTGGAACCTGTTCTGCTGGAGCGTGTCCAAGCATTACTACACTCAGAGGATGCATATTAACACTCTCTCTCTCTCTGTGTGTGTGTAAGTGTGTGTGTAATCCACAGTTTGTGTATGCGAGTGTGTCTGGCCTCATATCTTTTGCGATTATCTCGGCCCCGGCGTGGCTCAGTGTACATGCAATCACGAATCCCCCAGCATTGACTTGGACCCCCCCTTGTGACATGAGGCAGACCCAAGGTGCATGAGTGTGTGTGTGTGTGTGTGTGTGTGACACGTCGAGTGTGTGCCACTGGTTGCATGTTTGTGAGAACAGTGGCAAAGAGAGTGGAGGGTTCAGAACATGATCAGCTCTATTACCCAAGGGGAGGGGGTTCAAGTGTGTGTGTGTGTGTGTGTGTGTGAGTGTGCACATCCCTGACAACAAATGTTCATTGTCCAGAGAGAGGGCCTCTCCCATGATTACAGGGATTCATAGTACTCAAAAACACTGACCATACAGAACATCTTGTAACTGTAACCAGCCACTGAAAAAGCTGCAGGCTAGAACAGACAGACACTCCAAGTAGAATGATGATGATGATGATGATGATGATGAAAGAAAATGTAAGGCAAAGAGGGAGTGGCTTGCAACTCTGGAAAAAAAAACTGATCTGTTTTCAAAAATAACAATAATAATAATTATGAAAGATTAGTTTTTTGTGCAACTTTCTTTCCAGGGTTGACTTATATTTGATTATTTTAAGAAGCTTTTTTCCAACAACAAATGCAGACCAGGGGAGCAATCAACTGCCCTTGGCTTTGTCCAGTCCCCCTCGGCCTCTCGCTCTCTCTCCCCGACTAAAGATAATGTGATCAGACTGTCCACACGTCTCTTCAGATGTGTTTCATGAGGAATTTGACAGTGATGTTGGGAGGGAAGATGAGAGGGAGAGACGGAGGGAGGAGGGCAACAGGTTACCACGGGAACAGCCAAATCTATGGCGTTCCGGATGCCAGAAATCAGTTTATTCTCACACAAGACGTGTTTTGCTTATTTGCTAATATCCTTTTTTTTTTCAGGCCTAAATGGCAGTAGGGTCAAATCACTGTAACTTAAACACTATCTTGCTTAACAAAGGAATGTTTATGGTTTGCTGCACTTCCTGACAACAACTGGGTTGTAACTAAAGCTTGGCCGAGTTCACATAATAACGAAGGCCTCACTCGGATTCAAAAGGGCAGTATCCTCATTTCTGCTGAAAGAAATAAAACTAGAGACCTGCGGTGTGTGTTGTTGTTGTCGTTGTTGTTGTTGTTGAATGGCGATTTGGGATTTTATTAGCTCCCAGAACATTCACAGTCAGTGAGATCACTGAAAACAGGTTAATGCTTTTGTTAAGCTCTGAGAGAAATGACCCCAGTTGCATCAGGGCTTTGTTGATTTGGCTCACTTTATGGAAAAAAAAAAAGAAATGACGAAAATGAATAGGCATTTAGCAAAGTCATGCACTTCCCTGTTCATCTGCATATCAGGTTGAATGAAGGAGAATGTAAGAGTGAAATGTGAAAACTATCAGGTAACACCATGAACAAAAAGCCAACACCTGAGCAAATCTTTCCATGGAACAATAAAAATGTCACTCGCTGCCAAAACATGTAGAAAAAAATTAAACATTTACAAAGAAGAAGAACAAAAAACACTAAATGCATTAGTGTAATTTGTCTGGTGAAGGTATTTGTCTGCACAATGGAGGGGAAATCTGAGATTGAAGAGTAAAAAGGTGTGTGCCAAAGACGCCATGCGCCCGCAGGCCGCAAAATGCATACTCTGCTCCTGCACGACGGGATGAAATGACACAATTTCTCCGCGTAATTATTCGCCAAAAGCAGGTGTAAACCTGTGAAACCCGCGAGGTCCTTGCTTACACGAACGTCCTGTCATTTTTTCCATCGGTTTCAAGTCGGTAACTTTATAACACTGTAATGAATTGGCACGGGATGAGTTTTGCAGATTTCACATCAGACAAAACTGTATTGTTTGCAAAAATGACTCATGGGTTACTTAAAACCTCATAAGGAAGCGGTGTTTATTTATAACATTACACTGAGGTTAAAAAAAAAAGAAAAAAGTAATAATTCTCCACCTCGGCTAAAACGTGAGCGGTGCCATCTTTACGCACGGAGTAGAAACAGCTGTTAAATCCGCCAACCTGTGGACAAAAGCTTAAACTCGACACGAAATAAATAATTAAATTATAGTTGCCAAAAATAAAAAAAAGAGAAGAGAGAAGAAGACAGAGTCTGAGAAAGCGAAAGCTGTGTTATGACCTCACTGTGTTTGGTTCGTCACTGCTCGACTCTCCGCGACAAAACGCTTTAACCTGTTCGGAGCTTCACCAGATTCACTGGCGCCGTTTGTCCAACGAACTCTACGCGTTTATCTCACTCCATCTGTCACCGAGGCAGACTGGAAAAAATATCACGCTCGGAGCCGTCGCTATCTGAACGGAGAATGTCGCGCACACGCGCACAGTCGCCAACAGATAGAAAAACAAACAAAACAAAACAAAAAAAGCACGAACTGTCAACCAGATTCCCTCGTCCTTGCGTTCGGTTCCTAAAATAGCTCCAGTTCGGACTCTCGTGTTGAGTGTGTGTGTGAATGAGTGAGTGTCGTGGAAGATGAGCGCTTACCATCAGTAGAGGTACAGGTATCCTCGAGAGAAGTGAATATGAAAGGGAAGGTGTAAGGCAGTCCACGCGTAAAGCCCAAAAACGAGCCTCAAAGGAGAAACCGCTTGTTCTTTTGGCTCATTGATCCGTTCGCGACGCCTCTTTAAGAGAAGAGCAGACCGGGGTCTGAGTGAAGGCCGGGGCTCTCGGGGTTTGCAGCGCGCTTTCCTATCCGTCTCCAGTACAGTTAGTGAGGGCAGGCAGTGCGCTGAACACGGGGAAACTTCTCAAATGATCCAGCATCTGCGGCCCCTCGCAGTTTTTATCCCTCCCTCCCTGCTTGCCTCCTCCTCCCTCCTCCTCCCCGACCCCCACCTCTCTCATCTGTCTCAAACACCTTGGATAACCCCCTCTCTCTCTCTCCTCCTCCACTCAAAATAAAGAGCTCGTTGCGCGCTGCAATGTCTTTTGTCATTATGTGAAACTTTGGTCCACTTTGCATTTAAATCCCAGGGATCCAGACAATAATAAAAAACTTTCTCCCAGCTCCTGAGAGAAAAGAAACCGGTCTAAAGAGAATATTAGACGTATTTAATAGCAACAGATATATTTTAATAAATGTGTTCTAATCGTATATATTATTGTTATTATAAATCAATAATATGTGCCGATCATAAACTATAATTTTCATGAAAATTCCTTTAAGGTATGAGATATATTCAGAGATCCTTCACCTGTTTAAATTAAAGTTCAATTACACACATTTTATGTTGTGAATATCACATTATTTGTACATTTTTAAAACAACAAATCTAATATTTTAATCAAATACAAGGGCTGTTCAGGGAATTTATTTATGACATATTTCAGCCCTGGTGTAAATTGATCTAATATTTTTTTCTAATAACCAACTGGTTTATTCTCTTGCAGCTGCAAAAAAAAGTGTGGAAATGAAGTGTAAAATTGAATAATTTTTTTTTGGAGGGGATGTGAGTTTCTGCGGGTACTGATTGCCAGATTACCACAGATTAGCCAGGTTTTGCCTGCTTTTCTTTGAAGCATGAGAAGTTTGTCAAGCTTCTGGATCTTGGGAATTTCCACACCATAATCAATACCGACAACACAGTCCTGAAGAGGGGGGGTGAGCCCTGTGATAGAGCGCATATCTCAGCAGTGCGTCACTGTCACAGATCAGGGATTTACCCTCAGGTAATCACAGAGAAGATTTCCGCCAGATTAATTTCCATGCTAATTTAATCTGCAGACAAACTAAAGACTGACAAAACCACAATATTATGTTTCAAATCTGCTCTGAGCAGAATCAGGGAGTTTATTCTGTTAATCATTATTGATCTCCTCAGTCACCCCGACAGGCTTTGCTTGGTTTTTGGTCTCATGCCCCAGTGAGATTTTAAGTGTTGGGATTTAAGATAAATCCTCTTACAAAAGATGCAGATCATTGGCGTGTTGAGTGTGTGTGTGTGTGTGCGTGTGTGTGCACCTGTGCATTAATGTGCACGTGTGTGGCCTTTGAAAAGTGCTTTATGACTCAGGCCATTCCTCACTCACCTTTTAGCACATGCCATCTGCGTGACGCAGGAGCTCAAGCTGCGATTGTCTCATTTCAGCACCATTACTGAAACCACTTGTATTTTGGCGAGCACCGTCTTACGATATTTCATGCTTTTACTTTGAAGGCCTCCAGGCTGAGATTCATTATCACAACACAATGCAACCATTTACAACACAATGACAACAATATCCGTTACATTTGAGCCATTGCAACACGTTTGTTAGTTGTTAGACTCCTCCTATAGGACTCCCCTTCACGCATTGTGCATTAAGCGTGTGAAAAAGGCACAGGTTATTGCAGTAGCACTGTTTGTTTCGGGCACATTAACTACGACTAAATCATTTTGCCAGATGTTGACATGACTGAGATGTGGTGTGAGATACGGAGAGGTGCCACGCCGGTGTGCGAGCCGTAGATTGGCCGGAAAGACAACCAGAGGAGACGAGACCACACCACACCAGCATTACCTTATAGACCACAAGATGCGAGCCACAGATGAGCTTCAAAACAGCCAGACTACAAAGCTCTGGTGCTCAGATAAGATCCACCTGCAGTACATGAACCCAGTTGATTTGAAATAAAAGTTTGTGTAGCAAATGAAAACTTTGTGCGTCACAGCGAACGCAATAGGGGGCATGTGGCCTGGAACAAACTTGGCGTCAAATGACAGTTTGTTATAAGAATTTTACTTATGGCAACTTGCACCATACAAACGATAGAGAATTATATCAAAGGAACGAAAACCATACCGGTTAGCACTTTTCTTTTATGATTCGCACTCATTTACGTTTGTTTTTGACTTACTTTTACTGTGTCACTGAGAGTCACTCAGTCTGCCAAAATGACTTTAAAAAGAAATAACTCTCGCGATTATTGCTCCATGTCTGCGCTGAGGAATATTGAACATGTCGTGCAGAGTGTGATGCACATCGCAGGTGCTTGGCAGCAAAAAGATTTATATTTCAGCGGTAAATGAAGACTCTTATTTCACAGCAAACCTGCGTTCAGGCTTGTGCATATGGTTTTCTAATAACCGAGTAGTAACATGTTTACTTCAATTAAAGCGGCCATTTTTTAGGGAGTCCATGGTCCTTGATTTTTGGAATCTGTTTGAATGTGATCCTTTGTTTCCGAGATATGTTGTACACTAAGATGTTTCTGACTTATCTCCTGTGACTAAGCGTTGGTGGTTTTGGTGCAGAACAAACATTGTAACAGGATCAATATCATGAAGGCAGACTCGGGTAAAAGCAGCATAATTGTAACGTATTATGTTATAATGTATTATTTATTTTATTGTTCCTTTTCATTTTATTTTTATATTTTACCTTGACACGGGAGTTTAAGTTGTCATGTGGAACCTTTGTGATTTTCGCTCCCCCACGTTCACTTTTGGGGCATTGCCGGGTGTGTCTGGCCCTTGCCCCTCCCCTTCTGCGGTGCATACTGTGGGAGGAGGTACGTGATGTGCGCTTGTGTGATTTCCGTGTTGTTTAGCATTGTCATTATGCACACGTGGAGATTGTCATGCTAAATTTGAGACGCCGTACATGTCCCTGTGTTTTCACATGCTGATGGAGAACTAAAGGGAGACTGCCTCCGAAAGATGTTCATCGTATGGCGAATTCTTCACAATTTCATTTCCGTGTCATACAGACTCTACCTCGATCCGGTTCCATGACTACCTCTGTGGCATGAAAGCAGAACAACGGCCCAATAGGCATCCAGAGGTCGAATAAAGGCACAACATTCCCGCCCTTAATAGGCGAGGGACGGGGGGGACGGACGCTTTATTTTGCCTAAATTTTTGTTACTGCTGGAGTACTTGAGGATGTCTCCTCCTAGGTGTTGACCAGGCTTAGCCTCTTTGAGCCCCTCCAGTTCCGAAGGAGATTTCCAAACGTGGGTGGCTTAGACCCACGGGCAGTGACTGACTGACTTATTTCTCTACCTTTGATTCCACAGTCTATGTGTGAATTCAGTCATGTATTCAGTCTTTTTTGTTCTGTGTGAACATGTGGAAAGTTCACCTGCCGTCCCTTTTCTTTGGGTTTCGCAGAGTTCCAGAGTTCACTTATCTTCTGACATTTGCCTTTGGCCATTCAGGGCGAGAGGTCAGCGGTGCTTTGCTGCTTTCACATTATCTGGGAGAGTGGGGTCGCTTCACCTCTGTGTGCCTGTGTCACTAAATCCTGCTTGGAGCCGCTCACCTGTGAACACCAGTCCTTAATCAGCGCCTGCTCAAAGGTGACCCGGCCACATAGACCCCAAGCCCAATGTCAAAACACACCTCCATTTTCTCTTTCTTCTCCCCCAGACGCTCCGTGAAGTGTTCACTAGTGCCGACACGCGCCACAGCCATTGATCAAACCTTAGCTTTCACTAATGCGTGGACTTCTCTTTGGTACATTCTTCAACACAGCTGCCTTGTGTTTCTTTCGGGTGCTTGGGCCGCTTGTCCTGTAATCCCGTAAAACCAGCCCAGGAACCCGAAAGCCTGTAAGTGGTGTGAGGGGTTAAGGAAGGGAGAAGGACAAGGGAGACAGAGTTTGAGGATGATTGGACAAACTATTTTAATCCCAGTAATGGAATTGGCATGTAAACTCATGAAGCTTGGAAGTAAACACAAGGAAAATGGAGAGGGATGGATGTTGAATTGGCCTGAGCCTTTCCGGGGGAGCTGTGTTGAAACTCACATCTTGTCCCCTCCAAACTGCCTGCAACACCCCCCCACTTCTCCAGAACAAAGATAGGTTTTTCCGGCCCATCTCCTTCAACAGACATCACTGTTTAGATAAAACACTGTGAGTTTCCTTCCTCAGAAAAAAACGTTTTGGTTTAAAAATATAGATTCCCTCCAGCCTGAGTTGTTTTAAAACTTGTGCATAACTTTTGGTGATTATCGTCCCCATTTGGTCTTCAGGAGCAGAAATGAAGTGACATTATTTCAAGCCGTGTCCTTCATCTAAAGCAAGGCTCTGTCAAGCAATACTATCAGACCTGACAGAGGGAATTTGTTTTTGTTTGCTTCGTTGTGCCTTCATCGTCTTTGCAGGCTTGCTTTACTCGCACACAAACAAATCACTTCCTGTGCCGAGTGCGCGAATGCTGCCGGGTGACGTGAGTTTTAAACGCTGCAATGGCGACAGATCCAGAGAGAGTAGTGCGGACCCGATGCTTAATCGGCGTTGAGTGAACTCATTTGACTGCAGCGGACATTTGTTTACATCTTAAAGTCGTGCTGTACAGTTGTAATGATAAAAAATGATCTGGGTTCATTAAAAACAAAGGAAAAGGAAGAAAGCGTGAACGTGAAGCCAACATTTTATATCACCCTCTGCTGCTGCTGCAGAATATCATCAGACCCATTAGAGAGAGCGATCACCAGCGACACTCCAGTGTATGTGATTAAGGTTTAGTCTGCGGATGCTGTGGAGTTGCTGGCTGCCTTCCTGCCAAGTGAGTGAGTGGTAGGACTTTAATGTCCCTCCATCTCCTGCTGTTGCTGCTGCAAACCTGCCCCTGCCAGATGTTATCAAAGGGAGCTGGTCAAGTGAGTGGTGGAGGGGCCTTTTTTTAGGCCTTTCTCTCTCCCTCTGTCAGGGCGCAAGGAGACACACTCTGCCTTCAACACTGTCCAGACGCGGCCTAAGTGGGGCAAACGCCTGATGCCGGATCTCTGGGGGGTTGAACTGGGAAACTTTCTCAATGGAATAAAAAGCTTTTTTATCACCATTTGGACTGGCACTTGAAGATACTCCTTTAATCTGAGAGGGGAATTGACTTTGCCCACACCATAGTCCCTAAGAGGCCAAGCTAAGAGGCAGCCAAATGAATTTTCCAGCAGCGGTGCTGGCTCTGCGATAGAGAGCCTTACAAGTGTTTTAATGCTCCAGAGCTCAGCAGAAAAATAGATTAGACATGAAGAAATGGAAATGAACCGTAAAAGAATATAATTAAATAACACAGTGGAATTCGTTGGAGGTCAAAGTGCAATATCCACAAAATTGTGTTATGATTCGTGTCTAAAGTTGGACTCTGCTGCTCAGCAGACAACTCGTTCCAGTTTTGCGTTCACTTGTCAAAATAAAATAAAAGTACACAATTTCCACAGTGTTCCTTTTGTGTTTTTCAGAAAACAACTTTGCAGAGAGGCAAGAGTCTGAAAAAGATGAATACACATCCAACTGCAAATCAAGTGCAGTTACTAGTCATATCAGTGGTAAAGGGTCAGTCTCATAAGTCAGAAAAGAACCAGAGATCAGCCACAGCCATCCCAGCAAGCCTCTGTGAAGTAAGTCTGTATCCAAAGCCTCTGCCCTCATTTCCAAACTCACCACCCCTCTGTATAGTTTCACTGCATCGCCATTGCACTGAACTGCCTTGGCATTTAAGGCTAAGAAGAAGCTCTTAAAGAGGTGAATGTCAACATCGTCTTTTCGAACCATGGCATTTAATACAGCGTGTAAATCACTCCAGGGACCTGTTATTCCTTCAAGAATGTAATTACATACTTTCAAATAAAACATGAAAGGGCCCAACAAGTTTTAATACGCAGTGTGTGCTCTCAAGAAGGCAGGGAGGAATTCCAAGCAGTTGGAAAATGCTAACATCCCTATGTGGGCGAACCATGGGCGAGAGGAGAGGAGGGTGTTGAAACAGGGAAAAAGGAAAAGCAATATAGTCCTCAACTCAATGATATTATTTTCAAACTTTAACTCAGATGTTTTTTTTCCATCGGACCAAATGACCTTTCGCAAAAGTGCCACAGCAGTTTCTGCTGTTGCCACAGCTGTCGGGCCGTCTCCTCTCACATTACCCTCAGCTTTCAGTGATAACATTCGGGACGTTGCCGTGCACAGTTGGGCTGCTCTCAGTGTCCCAGGATAAAAGCGAGTGGGGAATTGATTAATTGAAGGGAGCGCGTCTGCCTCCGCTACACTAGGTGGCGATATGCGCCCTTGCAGCGGGTCAGTATTGGGCAGTTTCTAGTTTAGCTGGCGGGCCAATGACAAAACTTTTAAGATTCTCACTTCATTAAGTTGACAGACAATTGAAATGTGTCCCATAGGTATATGTATAAGTGTTAATGTAAGGATGTGATGCCTTAGAGCAGGGGTGTCAAACTCATTTTTGTTCAGGGGCCACATAGAGCACAATTTGATCTCAAGGGGGCCGGACCAGTAAAAATAGTAAAATAATAGCATAATAACCTATGAACAACAAGAACTCCTTTGTTTTTTCTCCTTTGTTTTACATTTAATGAAGTATATTTTTACAAAACATGAAATTTCTTGAGAAATAAGTGCAATTTCAACAATATCATGCCTAACTTTACTATTTACACAGCACACTGGATCTATAAAGGAACAAACATTTAGTCACGGGTATCTGGAGCATTTGACATTACGTTTAGAATAGTGTGAAATTTTAACAAATTCATCCTGTGGGCCGATTGGACCCTCTGGCGGGCCGTATGTTTGACACCCCTGCCTTAGAGTAAGACTGTAGTCCAGGGTCTTGCTCTATGTGTGACACCATCATGTACTTCACAAACAAAAGACATACAGTACTTTGTGGTATGTGAGGGCCACCGTAGTTCCCTAAAGTGATTGGGAAAGGGAGGCGTGGCTAATTCTTACACAGCGGACCTTCAAATGAAAATAGGATTATAAATCACTGATATGCTTGGAAAAATTATAAAAAAAGAAAAAAAGAAAATATATATGTGTATGTGTGTATATATATGTATATGTGTATGTATATATATGATATACATGCTGTGCAATCAACTCACTGACTTATTATGTGCTTGACACACATGTGTCAAGCACTAATAAATGCAACATGAATTGATTTATTAGGAGAGACTGATTTGTTTATCAAGCTGTGGTTCTCCAGCTTGGATATTTATCAAAGTGAATTTTTTCCCCCCGTAATGTCAACACTGAACAGCAGCTGGTTGTAGAACAGAGAGGAGACCTTTGTCACAGACCGAAGACAAACCTACTTGACTTGATTGACTGGAAAATGACAGTGCAGTTGTTGGTCACACCATAAAGCATGTGACACTATATTTTTTCATGTTTTGACAAAAGACGGTGAATATATATATATATATATATATATTAGGGTTTATGTGAATTATGGCTGTGAATTATGGCTGCCAGGAATGATAAGTTTCCTCTCTGTGATTCGGTTTATTCACCAGCTTAATCCAGTCTGAGCAACGCTCCTGTGTTTGTGAGTATGTGAGGCTTTTTCAACCCAAGTCTCCGTATCCAGTGACTCATTCCTGACGTAATATTTCATGGTGAAGTAGGATGTTACTCTCGGGGGTGTCTGGCCTGCTGCTCGGGATTTGGCACGGAGCGGTAGGTGGTCAGGCGATTAGGTCACCACACTGCTCAGAGATCCAGGAATGCTGTAACCCAGGTTTTGCGATCTGCCGCGCTTCCGATCTCTCTGTGGGAACCAATATGTTGCATGCCTGTGCCATGGAAAATGCACTTTGGTCGGAGCAGAGTGGAGAGAGAGTAGCCTCCAGGTTCCACCCAGCACCACATAATTAAACTAGGAGGGAATTTTACACTCTTTAAAGAGAAAACCTCTTTGACTTTGCTTTTGGGGAAAGCTGCATGTAATTGCATTTGCTGGAACGGCTGACATTTTAAGAGTGGTCGGAACAAGTTGGTAGCAACAAAGATCTCGTGCTTGGAAGTATGAGCCTTTTGTGGTTGTTTTGGGAGGAAATTCTACAAAAATGACCGTGATACACATCAACCACAATTTGTCAGTGTGCTTGGAAGCTACAAAAACCTTCTTTCTTTTTTTTTCTACCAAAAACGGAAAGCAAGTCACTTGAGCAGCAATGAGTAGATATGGTGTTTTAGGGGGGAAAAAGGGACAGGGAGAAGGAAAGGACTACTAAAGAATTCCCATTTTGCAGGATATCCTATGATCTTTTTCCGAATGGCTGACTGAAAACTTAATTTCTAGCTGGGCTTGTAATTGTAGGTCATTTTGCTCTATGTGTGCAATTGCACATTTGATAAACAAGGTCCTCTGGCGGTGCACTGTTTACTTTCAAGGCCCTGATTTGAGAGCTGAAGCTCAGGGGTGGGATACAGTTTACCCCACATACACTCACACAGACGCACTAACATAACATTCTATACCGGCCCGTGTGGGTGTAGTCATTGCACACCTTGCACCAGAGTTTGCTGCACCATGTTGTCCAGACAAAAGATTATTGTGGAAAAAAAGTAGGGCTACGGTGTTATTCTATTGTTCTTTTTTTCACTGTCAACAAATTTCATCTTTTGCTGCTCCGTCCAAAACTGAAAATCTTAAAACAAGGTCACAAATATTGTTTCTTTAAATAAACAATTTCCTGAAATTACCTAGTAACTGACCATTGTGTGAGTGTGTTCCGACAGTTGACTCAATATGAAACTGTGACTCACTGGTTTTAAGTGCTTTAAGACGTTGTTCACTGTTACGTGAACATAAATAGTAGTTTTATCACTACTTCATTTCAACCGAGGTGAATCAGATTTGTGACACATCTTTAACTCTCTCTCATTAAAATTAGCCTGCACTTACAGGTGGGCTAGTGCAGATTCCAAGTCAGATAATTACGTGGCCGGATGTACCTCGAGTTGTTGACTGCTGGGAAGCTCTTAAAAGCCTGCTTAGTCACATTATCTGCAAGTCCGCATCAAATCAAGTATCTCGGTGAAAGCGTACTTCAGAGAGGAAGGTTTGGAATGCCACCACAATTGGGACACGAGCGGGAGCCTGACAAAAAAAAAAGAAAGAAGAAGAAGATGTTTTAGCCTCGACAAACAAACACAGCTTCAGCACAAATACAGCTAAAATAAAACAAAGGAGGGGGGAGAAGTCCGACTTAACCCACTCTAGTGTAGTCTGAGACGTGGATAGAACTGACGGAAGCCACATTTTTTTCTCCGCTGCTGCCCATGGCCGGTCGTTATGACAAACATTTTCCACTCACAATAAATAAATAGATAAATAATGAGTCTGGATTATTAAGATTCTTTTTTCTTGAAGGCTGCAGCTATAGAGCTCACACACACACAGACATAAGAGTAAAGATGGAGCCTGGGCCTCAGAGCTGGGATCAGCACCAAAAGAATACTGAAAACTGAGCATTTGCAGAGCATTTTTTCCTCTCCACTATGGCAAAAAGTGCAATTGTGTTTATACATGTGCATCATGTGTCCCTGTGTCATTTGTCATGGAACAAAAACTTGCTGGAAAAACGTGCAAAACCACGTTATTGGTGAAATTAGCCGGGATAATGATGCATATGCTGTTATGAAATGGAATTCCACTTCTGTGGTTGAGCTACTTTTAAAATGTGAGTGTGGGAGCTCATTTGAAATGTTTTATTTCATATGAGCAGCATCTAAAAAAAAAAAACCCTGAACCTTCCTCCCCTGCTGCCTCCACCCTCTTTGTTCCCGTCGCCAACACCTTGCGCTATAAGCAGAATCCTCTTTCTCAGGAGTGTAGGTGTGAAAAAATGGAAAGCCCAGTCCCTGCTGTGGGAGCCTGGCAGTCCCCAAGGCAGCTGCTCAAACACGGCAGTGGCTGGTGTTGGGTTAACTGTCAAATTTGTTGCGTTACTCCACCAGTTTCCCTTCCAGTACTCTACCCCACCCACAGGGATCCTTAGTCGCAGCAGGGGAGAGGAGGTGAGAACACAGGAGGAGCGCGGAGAGGAAAGGAAGAAGGTTTCCATCCCTCCTCATGCTGGTTTGTGTAAACTCACACGACGGCTCTCCAAGTTTTCCCTCTTCTCTCGTTCTACCGCCGAACTTGGCCAGTCGCTGTGTTCACTTATCTCACAATGATGCAAAACAGTCGGCGATGGCTCCTCAGAAAGGTCACATCTCGCGCCAACAAGGTACAACAACAACATGTTGTTATGTTGTTTTGTTCCCTAACTTAAAGGTCGTGTTCAGACCAAGGCAACCACCTCGTTAATGTCAATAAGGAAAATAAAGAAGTTGAACTTGGAACACCGTGCAACCTCATCTAAAAAGACCAATCAAATACATGCAAGCACATGTTCCTGCTATAGTGGGGTGTAGCCAGGATTCTGGAAATACTGAGGTAATGAGGCCAAATTCCTCCAGCAAGAGCCTCTGCCCTGAGAAAGTTTTGACCAAACAACAGCCAAAATAACTGTCAACATTGTCTCGATTATTAAAAGAAATTCTCTAATTTCCACGTGTTTCTTATTATTAATAGAACCATTCAGGTTTGTTTTGCTGTTTTCTTTTCTTTTCTTTTCTTCACTTCAAGTGGAAATTTCCCCCAAACCCTCTCAGCTCTTCAACACCCAAAGAAGTCAAGTTATAATACGATATTTGATATAAAACATTTCAGCACCGGTATCAATAAAACAATGTTTTCCATGGGCTCGTTACTGAAGAACGTAAACCTCGTCTTTGTTATGAAACTCAAACAATTTCCCCGAGATATATTCCCAAGGACGCGACCTCAGCTGTAATATGTAATAACTGTAATATGTAATAACATATTCCGAGGTTATCACATCCTGTCATAGTATTATAAACCAATGTGATATGTTATGGCAACTGGCACTAGATTGTGCGTATCTACGTTTCCCCGGTGTCCAGCTATTTGTGTTGTATTCTGCATTGACTGTGACCTTTCCCTGCGTTCGCCTGCCTCCACTCACTCCAAACGGCACTGGGCTTGCACATCTGGAGTTGTTTTTTTCTTGAGCAACGATCAGTTAGTGCCATGCTCGAAGGCAGGTTTGTGTTTGCCTCGTTCACAAAGGTCCAATTCTCTTCCCAGGTAATCGGTGTTACACACACTGTACGAGCTGATTGAACTCGTCCGCCGCTCCGCGTCGTTTCAGGGTGATGCCGAATTACCAAACATGTCTGAATGAGAGGCTCCTCGAGACGGGTTGTTGACAAAGGGACAACAAACATTTACAGAAGCTGCAGCACCCTTCTTGGCAAGAAGATGAGCGAGGGATGAGATCAGAGGAAATAACAATAAGTCACTGTTTGCTTGGTTTATTTTAGGTCCTGATTTTGTGTAACTCCGCAGTGTTTCAGAGGCTTTAAGAACACTTCTAACCATCGGGGCCTCAGCCGTTGTTATTATTGCCTGCATCTGCTAAAAACCAAATAATAGCGGGTGGTCACCTTTCATCATGGAATGATGGGAATGGGTTCTGTAAGGTGAAACCGTACAGCGCAGGCACGGCTGTGACATCATTGCTTTTAAATGAGGTTTCTGTCCATTGGCCAGCAGTGACAGGAACCATCTGGGCTGGTTAGAGAAGCAGCAGCAGCACTGTGTGTGTGCGTGTGTGTGTGTGTGTGTGTGTGTACAACTTGCGTGAATTTGTTAAGCCCGTGCATTTTGGGTTTCACCCACTTCTTGACGTTGTGCTTTGAGGTGCGTGCAGGACACAGTGTGGAAGTCACAAAGGAATGTGAGGTTTCTGGGTGAAGGTTGATTTCTCTTACCAAAAAGGCGCTAATATGGGTTCAGAGTCACTGAGCACTGATCCACCTAGAAACTCTGACTCTTCCGGTCTGTTCCACTAAGCTTAAGCTATTTGTGCAACCCTGCCTGTATAAAATACATGTATGACTGCACACACACACACACACACACATGCTGCTACCCACTACCGCCACAGCTGCCCACACTCTATTTCAGTCTGGACTTTACCGTTCCAGGGACCGCAGGCCCCACCACATAGAGAGGACTGTGTTGAGCTCTCTAACCCAAGTCAGCCCAGGGTATTCGCAGGGGTGGGGTGGCGGCGGCGGTGAGAAGGTGGGGTGACGGTGGTGGTGGTGCAGTGCTATCTCGCAGCTGTTTCGCTAAGGACGTGAGGTCTCTCAGCATAAATTTTGCGCAGATATCACCTCCATCGGAGCGCCATAAAGCTGATTTATTATAAATACAGCTCTCGTGTGTTTACTGCGCGCATTCTTGGGCCTGCAACATCTTTCAAAGTGAGCACTTGCAGGTGCTCTGGCTCAGTCTCAGTGGGGCAGACTGAAAGAAATCAAGGGGAAAGAGGAGAGAGGGGAAGAAAAAACAACAGTAGAGGGAAAGAGAAAGATCAGCCGGGGTGAGCAGCAAGAGAACGGAGGGCAACTGGTGAAGATGGCAAACTAGGAAAACACTGCAGCGACTTTGGTGGAGATTTAAAAGAGTCTTAAGTGATGAAGTGGGAGGGGAAAGTGGTACAGATAGATGCAACTAATCATTCTCTATTTTCTTCCATAAATAAAGGATAACATAATGGATAATGAGATTTAATCTAAGATTTAACTTGTAGGGCAGTTTTTCTGAAATGTAGGAGTTGAATGACAACATAAATGACACGAAATAGAGCGAGGTTGCCTCATGTTTTCCGCACACACTTCCGCTCGTGGTCGCTCATGTTCATCTTTTTGCATCTCAATTATCAAACTGCCTCTGTTCTCAGAGGAGGCGCTGGGATTAAATCTCATCTTTCCTGTTGCAAGACATTAATCTGTTTTTGTGTAGCGGCGCTGTTGTCAGGGGGGGGGTGCATGGGAAAAACATGTTTCAGTGATGACAACAAGCAGTATTTAATCTTGTTTATGACATAAGAACTTGGCAGTTGTGATGTACAGTGTTGAGGAAAATTAGCAGTTCTCGTCTTACAATTCCTGTTTATTTTAAACACTTAAATCCACTCACCAGACAGAGGTTTTTTATCCCCTTAATCTTGCAACTTTATTGTTTGATTGCAAAGCAGTATGGCCGAGAGATAACATCTAAAGGAAACAAAACGGAGTCCAGATGACTGGGGACTGAAGGAGTATTCCTCGTTGCCGCTTGGTTGGTTCGCTTTCTCTTTATCTCACCTCTTTTTCCGACAGTGACGCGGCAGAAAGGACTTGTCGGGGGAGGGAGGAACATCTTGGCTCTGCTGCATGACGATCAGCAATAATTAAAAAAGAAGATGGGTGGAGAGAGTGACAGAATGCAACACACACTCAGAGAGAGAGAGAGAGAAATGTGAGTCATCCCAGAAATGCGAAGGAGCTGCTTGCTTTGATACAACAGGAGATTGACTAAACCTAACACCGGGAACTGTGAACACACCACTGATCTGCATCATTGTGTCTGTCTGACCTAAGAACACACACAGAGAGAGTGTGCGAGAGAGACGGGGGGGGGAGAAAGAAAGAAATCATAAAGATGACGCTGGGAGTGAAAGAAAAGTATGAAAAGCTGGTTTCATTGACATTCATCTGCGGTTAGGAAAGGGGGAAAAAAAGAAAACAGAGAGCGCTCCAGATTTTTTTTGGCATGAGAAGAAATGGGGAAGATAATGAGGAACTCTTTTACTGCAGTAGAAGACTTTTCCCGTTTGTCTCTTATTTGTAACACTTCACAGTAAAAGAAGCAGCTTTGACAAAAAGTCACTTTAAGCTACCATTGTTTTAGAAGCACCTGCTATGCAATGGCGTGTGGTTACGGTTGGTATTTATTTGCTAGGGCCCATGCACACACACACACACACAGCGATACGTAAACAAATACCCACAACCGTCTCCACAATCTGGCTTGTGTTTGCTTTTCGGCATTTTTCACAAGGTGGAAATATTTAGCCCTGATGAAACGTGCATTTATCGAGCCACAGCCTCTGAAAAGCAAATAAACGAGGGAGCGTTATTCTTCTTTTTTACCTCCATAAAACCCCATCAAGAGGAATGCTGGTAACCCATGTCTACTCCTCCGCCGTGCCTCGTTCCTCTCATTACCAGCCATGTTGTTCCCATTACGCCTCAGCATCCTCTGCCCTTATCAACATAAATGCACTGAGATATCATTTCATGTTCCCCAGTTTTGCTTATTATTGCCTGCTTAAACACAGAATACAGGTTCACTGCACTGGACCAATTTGCCGCATGGTTGTGGTGTGGGAGTTTTTCCTCCTCTTTGTCTGTCTTTTTCGTTGAAAGCTTTTTTTTCCCCCTGACATTCCCGGCTGCTCGGGGCCTTTTTTCCTCCTTGTTTCACAAAAGGAGTTGTTTACTTGACTCTGGTTAAAGATGGAGCACGCTGACTGGTGTTGGTTAAGATGACGCAGGAAGAGAATGGCAACAACATGTAGCATATAACAGATAACATGATACAGAGAATGGAGAGTGTGCATACGGGAGATTACAATTATATCGGACAGATTTTTTTTAAAACGATCATGTGTGAATCATAAAAGTATAAGTTAATTCATAGCTCGATAAATAACATACAAGGTAAGATTCAGTTGGATGTCCAAATGTTGGATAATGTAGTGTTGCAGAGTTGTGGACTTTGTTTTAGGCTACAATTTGCCACTGTTTTAGGTGTTTTTGTGATTGAAATCCTTGTCAATGTGAATACATTTGACACTGAGACGCTTGAAAAGAGCCATTTAAATGCTGCATCTATTTTCTAAATAAAGTAAATAGTGTAACATCTGTTCATTCTCTTATTTTGAAATCGAGCCGCTCTCGCTCATTACACAGATCTGTTTACTTCCTGTCACGTTTCCGCACCCACCAGGTTGATTACATTACTTTTCACCTGTGTTCAATGCGTGAAAGTGATTTCCAGTATATTTCATGTGATTCCGTGTGGTTAAGAATGACTCAAGGTCAGGGAAAGGTTAATGTTCGGTCAAGATTGAGATCATGACCATGAAAACTATTACAGGGGGGATTCTCGGGGGATTTTGGCCCATATTGCAGTGACTGGTTGTTTGTGTAGTGGGTACAACAGAAGACTGACTAAACTCAACTCCAGGAACTGTGAACACCTCATCATGATGCTCTTTGTCCGGACTTACACATTCATATTCACTTCCTTTTACAAACGTCTGACGCAAAGAAGATGATGCAGTGAAGGGGAAATAAGCATAAAAACAAGTAAAGTGATTAAAGTGATGGAAATGAAACAGTGGGTTGAGACCCATCATGTCTCTGGTCCTCACTAAAACTGTAGAGAGACAGAGAGAGCAAGAATGAGTACAATTAGGCAGTGTGTGAACAAGCTTTTGTTTATTGACTTACCAGGGGAAATTTTATTAACCTGCCCAGCGTTGAATGGAAGACACCTGCTGTTGGCACTTAGGCTGTCATTACTGCTGTAGAGATCCATGGGGAAGGCCCTCTCCCTGCCCAGCGCTGCCTGTTGTTCCATTGTCCAGCACCCTATCATCCAGCAATTGAGTGCTACAACGTTTACAATAAGATTGCCCTTTGTTGGGTATCGTCGCTAAGCTGACAGACCTTTCTCCCCTCACTTGTCAGCAATCAAATTACGGTGGACAAACCCACCGACTCCGGTTTTGTTCCCCTTTTGTCTGCTGGTGAAAATGGGCGCTCCCCGTGATTGACTTTTTTTTGTCGAGGTTGCCGTTGGTGAAGTGGATGACGGCAAAAGAATTAAATTCACAACAATGCCCACAAAAGCAACCCGTTTGGATGGATAAAGAACCTGAATGGGAGACACTGAGTCTTTGTCAGGCATAAGTGAGCGAGTGTGCGTGCCGTAGATAAGACGGGGCATTCTGATTTCACACACTTCCCTGTCAGTACATTTCCTGCAGTTTCTCTGAGCTATTATGCAGTTTGAAACTGAATCACTTCAGATTTGATGTCATCGGTTGCTCTGAGCAAAATAAAAGATAACACCTGAGGGCACCATGGCATTACAAGAGGTCCTCCCAAAATGTCTTTTCAGTCATTTTAATTGCATTCTATCTATCTATCTATCTATCTATCTATCTATCTATCTATCTATCTATCTATCTATCTATCTATCTATCTATCTATCTATCTATCCATCTATCTATCTTCATTTTCAGTTCCGAATAGTAATGAGAATCAGTATCGGTCTGGTCAGAATCACTGGGTCGGATATTGGACATTGTTTGGGCTGTTTATTTCTTCTTTTTGGGAGAACACAGTTGGAGAATTAGGTCTTTGAAATGACTCAGCACAAATGCGTTGTTAACAGCTTCATACATTCATGAATGGTCTAAAATACCTGTATCGAATACAAAAAACTTGACTTCACACATGACTGTCTGATAAAATGTCACAAACTATTGAGTACTAGACTTGATCCGAATGCCTTATTACCAACAACAAATATTGTGTCTAAAACCAGACTTAGTTTTGGCAGAAACAGAAATTCAGAGATACTAAGTTATAAGAGTTTCTATCATGTTTGGTGCTGAATATCACATTTTGCATCAATATGAATCTGTCTTTGTCTGTGTACACTGGGTGAATGCGTACAATTCCAAACATGGCCCAGAAGGAGAGGAGTGAGCTGTCAGTGAAGAGATGAGAGGACAGACGGGTCCTCCTACTGAGTGATACTTCCTCTAAAGTGCATGGTGTCAATGGCTGACTTTCAGCAGAGCAGATAAAACCCAGCTATCCTGGCTTTTATCGTTCTTTCCCGGGCTCACAGGGCACTGATACCAACCATTACAAGGACAGCACTGAGGCGAGCCTGGATGCGTGAGCTTCGGCATGTCTGCAGCTAAAAAGGAGTGTCACTGTGTGTGTGTGTGTGTGTGTGTGTATGAGTGTGCTCATCCATGCACGTTTGTGTGTGCACTAAAAAAAGAGGTAGGAGAGGGAGAATTATGGCGATAAAACCAGAGTGTGCTTAGCTGTCTAAAGTCTCTTTATGCAAGTGTGTATTTATTTATTTGTTCACATTCAGGAAATTAGGTAACTGAAAACCAAAAGCTGTTTAAAACCAAACATCCACAAATACACAAGCTGTGCACGTCCAACATTCAACCTTACCGGGGCCAGCCTGTACTCTGTGGACCCCTCAGGCAAACATTATTTTGACAATCCCAGCTCAACAAAAATAATGTTGCAAAGTCAGCTATTGGCTTGTCCTTCTGTCCTCCCAGTGCCCAGCAACAAACTCCTCATTTGTCTACACACTGTTGGAAAACATTTGGTAGCGGACACTTAGTTTCCGTCCTTCGCTCCTTTTGTGTGCATTTTTTTTTTTTTCCTCCCCGCTCTCATTCCTGTCAAACTGCCCCGCAGTTCTGAGCATGTATGAGAGCTGAGGTGATTAGCTGTGGCAAATTCTCAAGGATTACCAGTTAACTAACAGTTACAGGTCAGTGCTGCCTGCTTTCAGAAATACCAAACTGTAAACAAGTCAAAGCCTGACATAAGCACATGTTTGAGTCCAGCTTTGCTGCAAACCTGCATTCTACTGTACCCACCGAAAAGGTGCTGCTTTTGTTTTTTAAAGAAAATGCAATGTGGTGTGAATGTGAGGTGGCATGTGTGTGTGTGTGGGAAGTGTTAATTAGGTGTGGAATGACGACCTTTGACCCGCCATATTGACCTTTTATGCATAGTAGCTACGGGGAGATTAATAGATATTGCTAGGCAACATGGACGAGTGGTCTGCAAATTCTGCCTCATGTCATTAAAGACACTTCACCTTGGCCATACCAACACCAGAACTACATGCAGTGATTAGACACACAGTGTAAAGATATGGTTTAATCCATATAAATGACTTATAATCTATTTGTAGATTGTCTTCTAGTCTGTATCATCAGTGTGTTGACATGAAGCAATTCACCATTTAGAGACATTTGTGCAAATGAGGAAAGAAGAGCATTGTTGTCAGTCTTAGTCCGTCCTAGAGTACAAGGCCAAAGCAGAGACACATGTTGGACTGATGTCTGTATAAATATAAATTTATTGTCATCTTCTGAAGGCATTCATTTTGTGACTCCCAAAACCTCCAAACTTCCACCCATCGTCTGCTGCTTGTTGGCCAGACTCTGTTAACCATGCAAAAGAAGCTGTGAAACTAGTGTGGTGACCTGTATAAATAGATATTATACATAAACACCCTGCCCCTCTCTCTCTCTGTCTCACTCTCTCCCTCCTTCTTTTGCTGCTTCTTCCTTTCCTGTCTTGATTCGTTCTATCGGATCACTTGCGCGTTTTTCGAGCCCTGCTGAAGCCACTTTCGTGGCGCTTTTCAAGAGGAACCCCTTTGAGAGGCAGCTCCTCAGGGACTGGGGACAGGCAGTCGGCCAGCTTCCAGAGTAAACATATAATCATCCGTCGGACGGCTATAATTACATCTGGGACGTGAAGGAACAGAAGCGAGCATGAGCCAGGCAGATACACAGTAGCAGAGGTAAAGCAGGGAGACATTGACTTAATATTTGTTTTCTGACGTGAAATAAAGATCAGGTTGTGTCCGGGCAATCAGTGAGGAGAGGAGAGAAGTCAGCTGATAGCCTGTTATGACAAGTTTGGAGTTTTGACCTGGGCAATGGCAGTTTTTCTGTAAGTGTGCATTCACCAAATCAGACTTTCAATGCTGCATCCATGCACACGCACACACACACACACCTTGTGTGCACGTCTCCACCCATATACAGTTGAACCGCACAAGAAACAGTGGGTGGTTTCAGGGCCAGAATGACACCGAACCCCCCCCCGTCCCCCACCACCACCCCACCCCCAAAGCCTGTTCTTTAATTCAGCGTCTCTCAACAGAGCAACTTTAATGCGGTTAACTAACTAGCAGGCTTTGTGGTCAACTACCATTCCAGCAGGCCATGCTGAAGGGAAATTGATTACAGTGACTGGCTGGAAACTTAAATGACTTCCAGGATGTTCTCTTTTTTTATTATTATTATTCTTTTCTGTAATTGAAAATGAATTTGACGGTATCGAGCAGCAGAAATTAAAATGGCCAGCGAGTACCTGTTTTGCTTTGCATCGCCTGACTTGAAACCAGCCAAGCCTTCATCTTTTATGTGAAAGTTTCCCTTTAATTTTCTTTGTCTGTGTTGCCCTGAGGCAGCTTGGATGGAGGTGGGTAAGGGTGACATCACACCATTTAGGCAAATTCCATTTGGAAAAAAAAAAAGAAAAAAAAAAAGCTATTCTCTATAAAACAGTGGAAACACTATAAAGTTATAGGAAGCGATTAGCTGATAATTATGAAACCTAAACAAACACACCCACGCCTCTCAAACATACAAAGAGGCACACATGTGTGTACAAACACATGCAGTGGAGGCTGCGAGAGGCTGTCTCCAGGGCCGTGGGTTCAGGCATCACAATCAACAGGGACCAGGGAGGGAGGGCTGAGCGAGCAGGCTGCAGCTGGGGTCAGGAGAAGGCACGTTAATCACCACTATCCTGTCAACAACAAAGAGTGGGCCTCACCCAAATGCTCCATTCAGTAGCCATAATAACACCACACAGGTATCGCCGTGAGTCAAGCAGAGGTGTCGCGTCGAGCAGCGAGAAGAAGGAAGTGAAGACATGGATGTGATGATACAATTACATGAGTAAAACAAGGCAGGGGGGGTACATGAGAGAGAAAAACAATCTCGTATTTCTCCTTCCTTCCTTCATTTAAGTATCACTGAATTACAACCACAGGTTGTTGGGGTGGGGGGTGAGGGGTGAGGGGGAGTAAATTACCATGACTTATTGCTTGTTTGCCCCGCCCATCTCCAGAAACACGGCAACTCTTTTCACCTGCGCCAGACGAGCTCGAAGGGCACGGCAGACGGTGAACTTGGATTCCCTGCACTGTTGTATTTTCTTTGTACCTTCCGCAGAGTGTATTTGCGTGGCAACTGTCCAACAGACACACAACTAACAAAGTGGTTCACAGCAAGAGTGATTCAATCAAAGCGATTTGCATAAAAGCGACACAAAAACGCACACTCTTTCATTATGGCATGACATTGAAAGAGCTACCTTGCCAAAGTGCTTGTGTGAACAAATAGCTTTTTAGCTGCTTTTTAAGTGTCTGCAGAGTGCATAATAACTCAACATTATTTGGGAGACTATTTTGCCTAAAGGCTGAACATCTATCACTTCTGCCGGAATGATTTTTACATCAGTCCTGTGCTTGACGAGGCGCCCTCACCTCTCTGTGTGAGCACTCGTGTAACTGAAACACAAGCCTTTCCTGCAGTGACCAGACGGTGACCCTCTTGTCGGGTCACATTACAGAGCAATGGACATGTTTAGATTTTTCACTCCGAAAGAAAACATCATTAGGATCTGAGAGTGGATTTCACTTTTCCCTCATGTCCGCAACTCCAAGGTAATGACCCCCACAGCCCCCAGCCCCTCCCGTGCAAGGACTGACCTCACCTTCAACCTACTGGCCTTTCACATTAAACACTCACACACAAACACACACAAATTACTGTGTTAGTCTGACTAAAACTGGACTTTTTCAAATACAGGTAAACGTGTTAGTGCAAGCGAAATTGTAGTAAATTAAATTACTCAACGCTGGATTAACACGACCAGATAATGAGATTAGGAGTCGAGCTACTGCAGTGCATGTATACCTTCAGTAGAACCAGAGTCGGAGCCCGAGCTGGCATGAGTGCTCTGTGCATGCGCCACAGTTCCCGCCCCTGCCTAATACCCAAAAGTAATAGAAGAAGCCAGTACACAGAGGGATAAGACAATAACGACAAAGACCTGGAAGAAACTGAAGCTCCAGCTAACAACTAGTTGCATGCAAACCTGGAAACAGCAGTAACATGCTGAAAGGGAGCATTTCGCCCCCTAGCGGAGCGGAGGTGGACACACTCCGTTCAATAGATCAATTACAGTCAGTTCTCGACTTTTATGTGCAAGGAAACGCACGGGCCAACTACACACTGCTTTTAAAATTCAATCAAACGAATGAATAAATAAATAAATAAATAAATAAATAAATAAATAAAACAGCATTCCCATTCACACAAGTGCAAAGTGTCTCCAAGTGGTGATTTTCCTCGCTCCTCCATCTGGACTGTCTCTGCTCCAGCAGTTGTCTGATCTGACACTCAGCCTGATAATAGGGTCGGGTCCAAGTGAAACCAGAAACAATTTGTTTTGGTCTGAGCTATCATTCCATTTCCCATAAGCCATGCCTCTCCCTTCTCTCCTCTCAGCCCCTCTTTGTATCTCTTGCCAAGAATTAAAAGGCATGACTTTAGACACAGTTACAAAAAGCAGCTGCTGACTAACTTCCCGCCTAGAAACATACTAAAGGCCATTCCAGATTTACATATCTTATTCCAAATCACGAACTGCATGCCTTTTAGAGAGCCCCAAGGCTCTAAAACAAGGCCTTCTCCTCACTCAGATGGAGCAGCATTTCAGAGCCCTCCTCTGGAACGAATAAAGGAGGAAGTGGAGAGGCCACACTCACCCTAAGGCAGGAAGTGACATACACTCAATGACGCTGGACAGCAGTTGTTTTGAATCTTGTAAGACAAAAAGAAAGTTCTTAAGAGCAACGACAGAGTGAAGGAGAGAGGATGAGGAAAGGAAAAAAGTAATTTGATTAAAGTCGTTGCCTACAGCAGCATTTGAAACTCTAAACATGTCCATCCTAAACCCCATGATGTAAACACAGCATGCTCTCTGACCTCTGTGGTAAACATCTGTTCATGGATAGGCTTTCACCCTCATTTGAGCGCCGCCCCGGCATTACATTGATGAATATGCTTTTAATCACCAAAAGCAATGCATAAAATGAATCTTCATTATCTACTCAAGCAAATAAGTAAACACCATTGTCTTGTGAGCACTAGATCCACAAGTAAATCTGTACAAGAACGCTTTATTTGTGATTGTTTAACAGTTTAGAATAAAGTCATGAGACACAACTATCAGGTATGGGTGGTGAGTGAAACAAAAACTTTTTTCCAATTCAAGACTAACACCTCTTCATCACTTCTCAGCACAGCAGCGGCTCTATCCTTGCCGTAAAGCACGGCTGACATGCTGCTACACTTCTATTGGTATCGTCTGAAAACAGAGACAATTGAAGCCTCGGTGCCTTCGGAGACAGGAGGACATGCCCTGGGAGAGGAGGAAGACCCTTGAAAGGGTGAGCAGCAGCCGGTGGGTCCGGGGCCTGGACCTCATAAAATAGCTGCAGCCGGCTAGGCCGAGAGGGAGGAAGGAGGCAATTAAAAGACCTGCAAGTGGTTTGAGTGCTGGGCACAAGCTGATTTCTATCGTGATGCGAAATAACTACATGCAAGGATGATGGCGGAGAGAAAGGGTGTGTGAGAGAGAGAGAGCGATGGCGAGTGCGAAAAACAATTGAGATGAAGATGGGTGCTGTGAATGTATTCGGACTAGACCTGGTTGGACCACTGCTGAGAAAAGGAGCACGCTATCACAGCAGACGACTTCCTACTAGAGTCTTATTATCCCCTGGAGGCCCAGGGAGAGCCCAATAAAAGCCTCCTCATTAAGACCGGACCATTTATAGACGGCTTAATGAGTCTAGGCCACTAAAAGAAGAGAGGGAACAAGGGACTGATAAAGAGAGTGTCCACTTACGACTTTGGGGTTCATGTCTCCACACCTCCCTGCCCTCAGAGGTCTAGTCAAAAAAAATACATCACAACATCCAGCACAGATGACAGAAATTAAATTTTACAAAACCAAAAGTCAGTTTGTTTTTCAGCTGCTTCACAATGGGAAGATTGGGGGTTTTAATTTAAAGTCATCTATGTGTAAAGTTTGCCCATCATGTCATAGAGGTCCCACACGATTGTAGACTCACGCTACAACTGAGACAACTGTCTCCACAGTACTCCTGTTGTCCCCTGTGTATAACACTGTATGTTGGAATGCTCCCTCTAACCTAAGACCTTTGATATGATTATGGAATAAGATAAACAAACTACTTGTGTTAGATGCATCCAAACCGCAAAACCGCTTTTATTTAATTTGTGCAGGCAGGTGAAGGTAAACTTTGACATAATTGTATCAGTCACCACTTGTTAATTTATAATTAATCATTCTCCACAGAGCAAACAATGCCAGGAAAACAACTCACACTTTTTTGCCTGAAAGGCAAAACCTGAAGTCAAACCAAGTGACTGGACGGGCCCTCAGCATCTGATAAGTCCCTGCAGTACAAACAGTGCGATAAGCTCCTATAGGTCATTAAACATACCACTCCCCCCTAAAGCACCATGCATCCTGGTCACCGCCCACCATGACTGATAACCCACACTGATCCTATCTGCCCCTCTGAGAACAACAAATGCCACATCTTGACACCAGCTCTTTTTTTTTAAGTCACCCACCTGTGGTAAGAGCGCAAGTATTTAGATGCACAAACACACGTAATTAAAACCACACACGACTATAATGTTTAATTAAAGTCAGATGCTCCTCAGATGCTTTCACAACAGTTCGACTTCATTCAACAAGTCGGAAAAAGCAAAAGAGCAAAACAACAGAAAGTGTTCCTCATTTGCACTTCATCCAACATCATACTCAAGACCACATTGTAAAATCCCTGTCAGACTAATCATGCAATACTTATAATAATGCAAAACCCATAAATGGTGCAATAAAAGTGCTGGCAGAAGTCCTGGATTCTTTCTAATGGCTGCAGATGGATTGGTCTCTTTAATTCTTCCCTTGCTTGGTGGCACACTGGGTGTTGGGGGTTTTTGCAGAAGGAGAGGTTTGGGGTGGCTTTGTGGCGCCACTTTGTGCCAAGGCAAAGATAAAGAAACTGAGAGGAAGTGAGACAGTTAGAGACAAGCGTGAATAATTATTGTCAGTCCTGCAACTCATGGTTAATAAAACAGGGATTACGATCATACAGATTGAATTGGATTGTTCCTCTCCCACCATACCTTCAGCATATGGATTCAGATCACAGCATATTGCTGCAACACCCCAATGAGACAGGGATATCATCAGGAAAAATAGTGTCCGACTATCAAAGAATAGCTGAACCCAAGGGATTTTTTTTTCTTTCAACCAAACTGGGAAACACCTTGGAGCATGAAATGTGGCTCCAATTGTTTCTCTGTGTGTGTATCCACCCATAGCGCTGCAGAAGGGTTATTAGCGGGGGAGGAGGGGTTTCGGGGATGCTGAGCTGAGAATGCCAGGAATGTCCAGCCCTGTTTACAGCCCGGGCCGGTTCACACCTGCAGGTCAGGGTGCTATCACCAGCCCCAGCCCCTCCTCTCCCTTCTGCCCCCCTCATTACAAGAGGGTCAAGCTCAGAGGTGACCTAATTAGAAGCTCATTACATCACAGACAATCTCCATTAGCATGCCAAGCTGGCCTGTTAATCCATTAGCACCACAGAGGCCCCCAGTGCAGCCTTTACATTCCTGCCCCTGTGGCCCTCACTCAGGGCCCCCGCCACACACAAACACACACACACGTATATACCTTTCTGAAAAATAATGTTCATATTCCACCATGAGCAATAACACCATTGTTAATATACAGTATCATGTCAGCATCGTTCAAGTTAAACTACACTGTATCATCGTTTGATATGAAGGTCAACCCATCACCTGAATGTAGTGAAATCTAAATGTATTCATATGTCTAATTTCATGAAATATTATTGGCTCCATCAAAGGTACTATTTACTTTTCACTGTTGGTGGGCCCTGGCCAACATGAAAGTTAGCCATTTCAGTGAGGTGGTTATGTCCTGACACTTCAAGGTCTTTTCAGTACAGTGGGACAGGCAAAGGAGAGGGAGGGTGTCAGCTACTTCTGGGCTTGTATATGACTCTGGGCTCTAAACATGACTCCACCAGTGTTTTGGAGGGAGAACAGAGCTCGGGAGAACATGTTAGCCCTACTTTGACTTTTCTGCATCTGCTGAAGAGCATGTGCAGTTCCAAGATCCTTTCCTCCCTCCTTGGACCATCTGAGGGACAGAAAGTCATATTTCAACAAGCTGTTTTTTGGCGCTGACGCAGCTAAGTCACAACCCACTAAATACTATTGTGTGTTTGCTCTAGTTCTGCTTGTCATTTTGTACACCTCCACTCCAGGTGAGGTTTTTAAAAAAACAATGTCAACAAATTTCCCTGCTACCCTTTACTCCCACAAATGAGCTTCCCTCACTGTTTCTTTGTTGAATAGGGCTTCTGAGTGCAGCTGGGTGGTTGTGACCCAATGCTGGGGACTAAAAGAGTCAGTATCCATCTCCTCACTGGGGACCTGGGAGACACAGAGCCCCACTACCTTCCCTTTGAAACCTCTCCCCTCTGGTGACTGGCAGACCATACAACGCTCAGAGCTTTGTAAGTGACTCCATTGTCGGGGGCAGATTGAGAGGAAAAAAGGGGGCTACCCATATGGATAGAAAAGCAAGGTGAAACAAAAAGGTCTGGCTCTGTGGTCTGAAGAGGGCAGGAACGGATCAAAGGGCTGGGTGCTGACCTGCGGCCTTTGTCCGTCAGACAGCCCTGGCTTCATTTAACCTCTCTCTGGAGGCCGGCAAAGCCCGCTGGGATATCGAGCTACACAGAAGCAATGCCCTATGGGGACATCTCAGCGCCTCCTCCGCAGCCCCTCCACCCCTCCACCTAGGACAATATCACAGGTGAAAGTGGATGGGAGGGGTTGGTCTTTGCATCGCCCCAACCTGTCAGGGATCCACCACAAAGAGAGCTGAGCCCTCTCTCTCCGGATGCCCGGCGGCCGAGTCTTACCTTACTATACAGCATTCACATGGTCTTGCTGCCTCCCTGCCCTGGCTCCACTGGGAGAGCCACATCACGGAAGGAGACAGAACAGAGAGGAGCTCTCAGTTGCTCACCTGTTGATGGTAAACCTCAGCTATGTGGCAAACAAAGGTGATCTTAGGGGATCTCTGCTGCCTTGTTTAGTTGTGGAAACTTAAATCTTCAAGCCTTAATGAACTGTTGAATAGAAAGGATTTTCTATGGTTCAAGGGGCCATGTGCGACTTTTAAAAACCTGTCCATCATGCTTTGCCTAACAACCTGGCTGCACACAATGGTAGGATCTGCTGTGAGACCATCAAAATACATTTTTCTGCAAGTGTTCTGTTACTATAATTGTTGGCCTATTACCGTATGAAATGACACTGAGCAAGTCACTCAAACAGAAAAACAAACAAACCTGTAAACTGCTGTTTACAGATATCCACATAATTGAAGGATACAATTAAGTACCTTTAGAACAACAGGTTAAGTTTGAGGACTGCATTTCCAAACTGCCAAATAAAAGTTCTTTTCAGTATTTCTGGGTTGCCCCAAAATGGTTATGTGTAGAAGGTTGAGGAGGAAGAAGGAAGCTGAGGAGGATGGGAGACAAATGGAAGCAGAGGGACTACCTGTGCTGAGATGGGGATGGGGGGTCTAACTATGTTGGGAACGAAAGCGGCCAAATTGTCCTGCTTTCATTAATGCGCTGAGTGAAGCCTCTGCTGAGGCCTCGATTCCCAAGACTCTCAGATAACAAGTGGCTTCCCACACTGAGGCTTTCTGTTTTCGGTTTCCTCTCCAATAAAATCAGCCAGGGAGCAGGAGAAAGAGCGAGAGGGAGACAAGGAAGAAAGAGTGATAGACGGGTGTGGAAAGGGGAGAGGGGACCCCCGTGGTCTGCTGTTATCTGTCTAATTCAGCCATTCGGTTGCATGGTGGTGGTGGGGATGGGTGGGGGGCAGTTTGGTTTATTTTCCCTAAGCCCAATGAATGGCTGCTGACAAGACATTTCTGATGGCCGTGATAAGATATCCCACCCCCGGTGTCCAACCCCATGCAGCCCCGTCCAGACCACAAGCCCCGGCCTTTTAAGTAACCGGGTTAAATGTCCCTCCAAGAGCTTGTACTGAAAGACAAAGTAAGGTGGTCTCGTGCTGAAATGCACAAATGGAGCAGGCTGAGTGAAAGCGGAAGGCAACGAGCGGAGGTCACTTATGACCTCCTGCACACAGTAATAGATGAAAAAACACAAAAGCATTCCATATACAATATCACTCATCCTGTAAGTGACAGGCTGTACATATATATGCCTATACTCCATGCAGCTGGCTGATGTATACCAAGAAAATCCGTGCTGTTGACGTTTAACCAGCTGCTATCATGCCCTAATATCAATGTGTTTTTAACAAAAGGAACAGTATCAATACATTCCTCCTGTAATGAACGTTCAAAGAATTATAAAAAAAGAGAATTCTACATATATGTACAGGTGCAACATGGACAGACTGTCATTTCCTCTGGGCCAGATTAAAGAAGCCACATAAACAGAAGTTAGGAGGAGGCCATGTAGTGGGGAGATTAAATCCAGGGTAGACTTACTACTTCCTGTCATATACCTTATCATCCCGTCTCTCTCACAGACAACATGACAAGAAGTCATTTTTTATAACCACACAAATGTGAATTAATATAGACGCAGATAAGGAGAAGAACTTTTAATACTTTTCTTGTCGACATTGAGAATGCACAAAGAAGCGTTTCAAGCTGAGACAGTGAGGCGAGAGGCGGCGTGGGCACAGGAGCTCAACGCACGTACGCTAATAAACACAAACTCACAGCGTACTGAGCCAAGCTGCTTCTCATTTAGAGGTTCCATTATAGCGCACGCCATCACACACCCACAACACCAAATGGTCCTAATCGAACCTCCCCACTCTGCCCTGTCTGCTCAACTCCACTGATAACAACAGAAGGACGCTCAGTCAGCCGGCCGTACCAAGGGCGAGAGGTGGAGGGAGGGAGGGTCGGACGCAGAGGAGAGCACGCGGGTGTTTGTGTTGGAGAGGTTGGGTGGCAGGGGTGATAAACTGTGACCTTCTCCTCATACTGCAACTTGCCTAATGGCTGCTCTGAGTGCTCTGGCTCAAGGTGTCTGAGTCTTTAAATGGGGGGATATTTTTATCCTGCACAAGAACACACACACACACACACACACATACGATCCCATATTAACATACACCATGAATGCTGTGTATAAGGGATAGCTGATGTCCAGGTATACCACGGGGTAAGTGAGCGCTGGCGAGTTGGCATGCAGTGCTGGCAGTACTCAAGCTCCTGATAGCTTTCAGGGGCCTTTGATGTTCTTTGCATCCCCTTACCCCTCCTCACAGCCCCATCCCTCCACCCTGGCCTCCCCCTTGCAGGAAATTGCATTCTGTCCATTGCCATAGCAGATAAATGAGGCAGGAGAGGGGCTGCACACTGTCACCAGCTGACCTGGCCTGTCTCACACGGTAACCTGCAGTGTGTTAGCCGCGTGTGCTCCTATCTGGCACCCACCGCTGGCCTTGGGAAAAGAGAATGCACACACACACACACACACACACACACACACACACATACATACAAAAGGTGAAGAACTGAAGTCCAGCTTGCGGTTGTATCATCTAACATGCTCTCACGCCTGCTTAGATGTAGATGCCACCAAGTGATACTCTGCAAGCTCAACACCGGTAATGATAAATTACACATACAATGTACAAACTTGCCACAGCAGTGCAAACAGTCCACACTCACGTTATCTCTATGAAATTAAATGTAGCTTTAGCATCAGACAAGGATAACAGCACTCTTCACGCTTGCAGCTATAGCGTGTGATATCCGATTACGTCATGGCGAGATTCCTGCAAGCCCTCCGTAGACATTGTCTGGGAATGTCAAGATATAATACAGCCCAAAAGGACGGCTCACGCAACGGGGTCCCCAGTGGTACTTATGGGCATTTACGGGAAGTTGCCTTGAGCTTGTGTGCGCGTGCATGTGTGAGCTCATGCTTTATGACGTTGGAGATGTGTGTGTAAATGTGCACATTTTTAACTATAGGTACATGTCTGAGATCATGGGCGTGTGTGCAAGCGACTGGCCTCAGCCAACAAGTATGTTTGATTAGTGTTTCACTGCATTCAACATGGTGCACTGTAGCAAAAATGAGTTACAGCCACAAGGTGACGTCAGTATAGTTCAACTCCACCCTCCGTGCTAAAGGCTTGGGGCACCCGCACCAGGAGGGCCACTATGTCACCATGCTGAAACATGGCTCCGGCAATAAACTGCTATTTCACATACTGTAAAATACCATGGGAAATTCAATTTTAATGTTCAAGTACCATCTCGCTGACCTTGTTTATTATTTCTAAGGCTTTGTGAACGCGCTTCGAAGATATTCTGGGATCCTTTAGTGCACTGCCACATTTGTAACTGTACATTTTTATGTCGTGTATGACTCATAGGAGCCTCAAGCATGTTCATTACAGGGAACATTTATAACCTTAATATTATATTGTTGTTTTTCATCTCACCCGCTTTTACCCAGTCTAATGACAGTGAAGAAGATGTTTGGCGTTGACCAGTGACAGGCACATTGGGAGGGATGGAAGCAGATTCACTGCAGCAGGAGCATGGATAATCAGGGGAAATACAGGGAAGCTACTAGAGTGCATGAATATGACCTGTGTAGGGAGAATGAACAAAAGACTGAATCATCCTGATTGTTATTTCACCAGAACTCAACTTGAATCCTCTTTTAAAAACCATGGAGTCGTTCAGAATTGCAGGTTGATGGTACAAATGTAGTCACAGCCTCACTTTTCTCTTCCTTATCTCAGGTTACACATGCTAACTCTTAATGCATGGTTACAAGTTTCTCATAGACTGATGCACTTGAGACCTTTGAGCTTCAGATATAGCCATCGTCCGATAGACAAATATGACATTATTTTGTTAATATTTGTGTCTGCATTGAAGATTATACACAAATTTAAAAAAAAAAAAATGTCATCAAAATCATATCAACGCAACCTATAGTACAATTACAGAGAGAGTAATAGGTGACATAATGTGGGTTTCACAATATTCATACCTAAGGAATTTAAACACGTCAATGGAGATTAACTTGAGTTTTCAAACATATCCACTCTGCACTGTGTTTTTAAAAAAGGTCTCGCTTTGAAACCTCAGGAAAAAGAAGAAAAAAAAGGAGCATTTTGTAAAGCAAACCAGGTCGTCCCATCCACCACCCCCCCAGCCCCCCCATTGCTCTATCCCATGTATGGGAATGATCCTGCATGTGGTGAGTGAGGAGTGCAAGGACACCATGTGGTTCTCTCCTGTGCAACACACACACACATGCACGTACACACCGACCCCATTACCCACCACCACCACCACTGCAACTGCCCCACATGACCCTTCATCCTCTCCTGAGCTGTAGCAGAGCTCCCCTACACATCAGTGGGCTCCTGATTGACAGGCCATGAAGATACACCAACATGGTCTCCATTTAACTCAAGTACCACACCACCGCCGCCTCAGACACCCTCACCCGCCCTCCTCTCCCAAGTCCCAGGAGAAAACACACTTGAGCCAAAGTGTTTCAGAGCAGGATGTTTCCTGGGGAGAAAAGGTTTCGTCTCGGGTCAGCATGCACTGCTGTGATAGAGGGTTTTTCACGAGGGTGTGGGAGGGGGCGCACAGCTTAGGGTGTGAGGATGAGAGGGGAAATGAAGGAGAGAGAGGGGCAGGGAGAATGGAAACAAACTGTGTGGATGTTTGTCGAAGCAAACCATGGCACAGTGTGGCAGCAGCGTGTGCGTGCGTGCGTGCGTAAGGGTCTTGAAAGTGGAAGTTGGGTGAGTAGGTGGTGGGGTAGCTGGTGTCCAGGGGGTTAGAGAGTTTGGAGAGGGGTGAGACTGCGATGGGGAGGGGGTGATGAGGGTGTTTAGTCCTGAGAGGAAACATTAGTAAAGCGAGGAGGAAAAGCTGCCAAATTAACTTCTCACCCTTTCAATCACACCCCTGAGAGTTCCTGTCGCACTTTACCTTAGCCGCTTTGGCTCCGCTTTTTGGACGAACAAGTTGTTTCCTCTTTTTTTTTCTTTTTTTTCTTTTGGCCCCACACTGTAGAGAAACTTTGCACCCTTACACCAACCCAGGCCCAATCTTATGACCCTCTACATCCTCCCAATTTGCATCCACTGGCCAGAACTGACTACAAACACTAGTTCCGCAGCCAATCCGTTTGCAGGACCTCCCCTCTGCCTCCGCTCCTGATTCTGCAGCAGTGGAAGGGCTTCAAACGTGCCCGTCCAACATAATAGTCTATATTAGAAATCAACCTCATAGCTTGTTAAATACATCCTCTCTTAAACACTGGCCAAAAAATGAATCGAGCCCCAGAGAAAAGAGACAATCACTCAATGAATCACATCGTTCCAGGAAGAGAAAAAACTGCATTAATGTGGGTTTAAAAGATCACCAGAGGAGTGGAGCAGATGGTCTTTCATGACTGGTGCTTTTGTAAAGCCAGCCATGTGCATTCAGCTCAACCCGCTCCAGCTTGAGCAGCATGGTCTGGCGTTTGGTAATATAGCTCAAACCTCTCTCTCCTCCTCTTTATTCCCTCCCGCCCTCCCTGACATTCCTCCACAGAGTCATTCTGGCCTTATTTGTTTGTACTTGTGCATTTTTCAGCTTCTTCCCCTGCTTTCTGCTTTGCCTTCTTTTCTTCTTCTCTCGCTGCCTCTTTTTTATGCACCAGATTAGGTGGTTGGTTCCTCCTCTTAAGGTCCCTTCAATCTAAAATAGATGATTAGAGTCATTCTGCAAGACAAATGTAACTTTTCTGGATGCTCTAAATCTGTTTAGGCACATTTAATAGTGTCAATTATTGTGGGGCCAGACAGGGGGCTTGGGCCTTTCTGTAGTCAGGGCCCTTAATAACATTGGCTACAATGAGAAGCAGATGCTGACCTGCTTGGTCCCTTTGAAAAAAGACATTTGAGTAGCTCTGCTTCTAATTTATGAGCCTCCCTCCACATCTGGAATTCTTTATAATTAAAACATAAACCCCAAAGTTCTACTTCCACCTGTCAAACGTTGAGAAGATGAACATAGTAATGGGCTTCTCCTGCATCGGTGGAGAGAGATGGAGAGACTGGTTTTGCTTGTCTTTTTTTTTCTTTTTTTCTTTCAGAAAGGAAAGGGGCAATAAGCGGGTGCAAAGAGAGGCCTTTTTTGTGATTGTTTTGCTTTACAGCAAGGTCTGCTGCACTGTCTAATTCTCTGCTTTCAAAGTTAAACCCAGGCTTCTACGAAGAGTGAGAGAGAGAAGTTCAAATTGTATTTTGACGGTGGAAGGGTTCAGCTCACACCGCGTTAAATCCTCTCTGGGTCAAAGAAAAACAAGGAAAAAATGGCGAGCTGTTCTTTTGAAGTATTTTTCTTTTCCTCGAGAACCTGATTTAAAGCAATGTGAGACAAAAGCATTACAGGAAACAAAGATTTCCGATCTCACACTCTAACAGGAAGCATCACGTCGGAGCTTAATAGATTTCCTCTTCTTGTACTAGCGAGGAATGAAAGCAAAGAAATGGATTTGCCATGGCTGGTGAATAACATAATTGGCTATAATAGGGTTTGTTCCAACAGATCAATCGGACGTACGTGAGTGAGTGTGTATGTGTACGTGTCAGCAGAGGTGTGTGACCGCAAAGCCCCTCAGACGTCAAGCTCCCTTCATTAAATTGAATTAAGATCTTACACCCTGCAGATTCATTTTCTTTGTCGTTTTCCCCTCTTTTCTTCCCTTGCTCTCCTCCCTCTTCCTCCTCTTACCCTCCATCTTTGGGGGCTCGAGGCAAGCGCAGCTGTGAGAGGTGTCGTCAGGCTCGCCGAGGTTGGAGAGTGCAGCTCGTGCAGTTAATCCTGCTTTGAGTACGGCCATGAGGAGAGCATTCCTTTCATTTTCCTCACTATTACCAGATCACCATAATTAAGCTAACGGGACAACCGGGCCCAAACATTGCTGAGCCATACGGGCTTCCTGTGGCTTCTAGGAGAAATGTGGAACGGGGACTCACATTCCGAGTACACGAAGTGTCTGAGGATGAACTCCCAAATGTCCCACCTGTAACACCTGCAATACGACTCCCGGACATGTGAACCTACACAGAGGAACACATGCTACACCACATAAAAACACAGCCGGACGCATAGTTTTTTATTCCCCACGTGAAGGCCAGCATCCTCTGTAGGTATCGCGCTCCTAATGGGGTCCACACAAATCTTCCTCCGCTCCCTCCCGAAGACAACTGTCCTCTGTTGCTACTGTTAACTCGTACTGTCAGCTGTGATGAAGAGAGGCAACGATGTCTGCAGGTGTGAGGCTGTTAAAACCCAGACCAAAGTAGTTCCCAACAAACGACATAAAACACACCGCCTCAAAGGATATGGAGGCGGTGTGTTTTTAAAAGGAAGGAGGCTACGCTGAGGGAAAGAAATGAGCACAGTATGTGACAGCTTCGGGAGGGCGGGGTGGAGGGAGAGCAGTGGAGAGGAGAAAATGAGCTAAACAAGGTGGATGGAGACTGTGTGCATGGAGTGCATGGACTGTGAGTCGTGCACGGGGAAAAGGGGGAGTGACAGAAAAACAGGGTGAGAGGTGAGGAAGGGGAGGGAGCAAGAGAGAGGAGGGCCTCTTTGTGGATCACTGGCTGATAATGGGCTCATTAGGACAAATGTAGCTTAAAAAGGCTCTGGCTCTCTAAACAAACAGAACAGGCGCTGAGGAGATGGACTTGAGGGCCCGACATGGAAAGAGATATAATGAGGCCAGTCACCCCCGTCCTCTGCAGCAAAGGGGAGCCGACCGACTGGCTGCCCGCTCCAATTTCCCAGTGATCTGCCAACCTGTGTAAACCCCAGCTCCCGTCAGCTTCCTCACAAATAAACCTCCTCCAATTCTCTGCTCCACTTTTCCTCAGAGTCTCCTCCAAGTCTTCCAACCTCCGTCTTTCAGGAACTGTATTCAGACAGGAACTCCAGAAAACTGGCAGGTGTCCTGCCTCTGGCACACTCGATCCAGGCAGCACCGTCCCACCCCCTCCCCGTCCACTCACTCTCACTGCAAAGACTTTCCTGATGTATTATTGCCGACGGGAAAAGTTCAGTGATGTTCTCACGTACGGCTTCAATGCACAGCATAAAGCAAGCTGTGATAAGTTGTAAGGTACTTTCCATAATGCCTTGAAGAAAATTAACTTTAAAGTAAAGATACTTTTCAGTGAAAAATAATCTTTAAATTGAATGTTTTGAATTTTGAACAAGTGTAACAAGTGTAAGACAAATTCTTGGATGTAGGAGTGAGCTTCGATCAAATAAATGATGAACTATTGTAAATAACTCTTCTCCATTACATACTGTATTTTTATTCTACCTGTTGTGCACCACTCGATTGATAGAAGCGTCATTATCACGTGAAACGTTATGACTGAAACATTTGCATGCTCACATACACTTCCTCCTCTAAATGCGTTCAGGGTCGCCGTACATATGGGAAACCATTATCACCGACGAACACAAACAGTTTTAAACTCATTTTGCTCCTTTTAGTGGTTTGGCCCACACATCAGCATCCCCCCTACACCACCACCAGACCACTGTCTTACTCACATTTCCAGCTGTTGAAGAGTAGGAAATAGTCATATTGACTCATGCATTACTTTGCTTGCCCTTCACAAAACACCTGGACTTTATTTATTTTCCGCCACCTTATAAAATGCCGTGGGCATCGTACTGTACGTCGTCACAGCGTATTATTCACTCATTAGGCTTATAGGATCCCAGGCCTGTTTTTATCCCCGGATCTCCCCGGGGAGCAATTTCTCCAAAGAAAAAACTCTTAATGTGATACAAATAAAATGTTAAACAGAAGGCAGAAGAACACGTCAACTGCTATATTTAATGCTTGCGGTAAACAGAGACAAAGACCTTTGTGGGAAACGTGAATTCCTATTAAGCAATTCTGGATGTTAGCGGCACTGCCAGAGGGGAATACGCCAGTTGTATTCATTCAGATGCCACTTACAGTAAAGAACCCTTTCCATGAAGCAATTACTTTGATGAATAACAAATTCCTTTCGAGGTCCAAATTGATATTGTATGACTGCTTGTGCAATTGAAGTTTACCACTGTTGCATACTATTAAGTGCAATGGCTGTAAGCAATAACAGAGCCGTTTGCCATCAACTTCTTTGTGATCAACACACAGCACGGCCATGCAACCGTTGAAACTGCCATGAGATATATAGTGTGAAGAAGTGTCGTTCTCTTAGATACCAAAATATCTCCTGATCCTCTCCAATTGCAGGATGTTTGCCTTTGTTTGCCTTTATTAATACCAATATATTACACTGGGGAGCAGGAGAGCATTACTTAGAAAGACAGAAGTGAGTATAAAAAATGGTGGTATTGTTAGGGGGGGCCGGAGCAGTTTCTGTTCATCTCCAGCTGCTTCCCTGCTCATCATGCTGAGAACTAACATGAAACACACTCACGCTACGTTCTCCTCTCACAAACATCTGACATCCATTAAGGACACTGATGGAGAACCAAGCCTCTGAAGGGACTTGTGGTCCTTTTCTAGAAAAGAAAGGAAGGAGAGGAGGAGGGGGGAGGAAGAACGAAAATTGAAAAAAGGGGATATCTCTGACAACTATAAAGTGTTTTTTAACTTGGGTCACAATGTTTGTTCTCTTCTAGGTGCATGGGCAACAAAGTAAAAATACCCTATGCAGGTGAAGTATGCACACATGCTCCAGGCAGGACAGTATGTAAGAATGGAAAATAATGCATGATCAGGTAACACAGACACTACTCTCTGCGGTCATGGACAGCATGAAAACGGCTTGAGACTTATTCATTAACTTGGTTAAAAATAATGAAATAGACTCCTCTCTCTCCTCCTCCTCCTCCTCCTCCTTCCCTCTCTGTATATATACAGTACGCAATGTATCTGTAGTATGACTATCGTCGAGGGTCCCCGGGCCATTCTGTAAAAACATTCCAAAGCTGTCTATGAGATATGTCTGTTCCCCGGGAACCTTTTTCCCCACTCAAATAAGTCAACCCTGACAGTGTGAAACATCATCTGAAAACACTGGAGATCAGCCCAACACATGTAGGTCTCCACAGAGGTCCTAAGGGCAGAGCACTCACCTTGTAAATGACAGGTGGATCTAAAGACGTTTACTCACAGACAATGCATTAGCCGCGACTTCTGCGCTTGTGTAAGGGATCGCCATCTTTCCCAAGAAGAGAGAATAAAAAGCTGTGGGTCTGAAGGCGGTGTTGGCAGACTTAAAAGCGGGTATAGATTATAACACACAAAGGAATAACTAAAGCGTACATGCACAAGCTTGCATCATAGGTGGTGTATCATTCATGGTATATGAATAGGTTTTGGGGAAAGGGGACTTGACACTTTCTTGGAGTGAGATCTTTTATCAAGCAGTGACTTTACAGCTTTACAGACTTTACAGCTACATCCACGTTGCTCTGCTTTCATTTGAAAAGAGTCCAGCTCCAGATATGCCTGGCATCCACATGACCCCGGTGTTTTTAATGCCCCGACACAAAGAAGTTTTAAAAATCTCCAATTTAGCTTTAGTCTTCGCTGACAGTGTTACTCGCATTGAATTCCTGATTGGCTCATACTGGCTAGGACCAAAAAGCTTTGTACACACCCACTTTCAGTTTCAAATGTATGGATGCAGATCACTTGACGCGGGTGATTTCTTTCTGAAAGTGCAATATTCAAATGAAATTTTAACAATTGTACCAATCTTTACATATAATTGGGGGTAAAGAAGGCAAATATTCCCTGAAAATCATATTTTACTGTCACTTTTGGCAAGAAAACATGATGGAAGAGGGCGGCAAGAGCAGAAAATGAGCTATAATAGGTGTTTGTCTAACACTAGCTCCCTGGTTGAGTGGTACAGCGCGCAGCGGTAGGAGCATCACCCCCGCCGTCTCCTCTCCTTGTTTACTTCAGCATGTTACACCATAGGGCCACCCTATATGGACCCCTGCACACGCTGACCCACAGTCAGCACAGACAGAGGGATAAAGAGACAGGGACGGTGTGAAAGAGAGGGACGACACACCTCATTAATCTTCCCGGCGCTTTCCACTCCACGGCTGTCTGTTTCACCAGCTATAGTTTACTTTTCTGTGGAGGTGAAAAAGACTGATGCCTTACAATTGCAGCATCACCAACAAGTAATAGTTTACACTGTTTTCTGAGCTCTGAAGTGTCCGTCTTGCCGTCATGCCGTGGAGTAAGAAAAGAAAGAGCACACCCAGAGTCGTGCACAGATTTTCAGTCTTTGTGATGAGTGTATTTATTTAAAAAAAATTGGCCTTGCTCAGACTCTTTCACAAAGAGTAATGTGACCTAAAGGGAATGAAGTCTGTCTGTGGACACAAACCAGGCAGGCAGACGTGTCCATGTTATAAAAAGATACAACATGTCATTTGGTTCTGATGGATCATGACGAAAGGAAATCTTTCAAGGATGCCGTGGTCTGGTGGTGTGTTGACATCATGGGAAATTCACTTTTCCTGCACAGTTGGATGGAAACATCGCAGTGAATCCCTCAAGTCTTTTGCTCAACTGGAGAATCCCAGGTGACAAGCCAGTCAGGACTGGTCAGTATATGTTTTTAAATAGATTAAACAAATCACTGTTTCTTACACTTTGCCTATGTGCAACATTTACTCGTTTTGTTTGAATAAAACAGAGACAGCAACAGAGACACAATAAAAAAAACAACAACACACTATTGAGTTGATTATTGAGACGTTAATCACATTAGAACACATTTGTAATTAAAATACCAGCACATTATTATTCCTGACAAGCTCACACAAACAAACATGGTGACAGCAGCACAGGCAGCCTATTCTTTAGGCCAGGCTCCAGTGCGGTGGGATATCAGACTTTTGAATTGCAGGGGGAGTCTGAATGACAATGGGTCTGTTAGGTAGCCCTAGAGGAGATCATTACAGGCAGCAGGACCAGGCAGTGGCTTCTGTGTGCTGGAGTCAACAGCCCCAATCACCCACCTGGAACCTGGAGACCAGACAGCCGGGGGAAGATGGAGCCGCCTGCTTGACCTCGGCTACAGGCTGCGGGGATGGAGGAGCCCAAGCCCAGACACATCAACCACGGCTGTGACGTCTCTGATTTTAGGGCCCGCCCTGTTGGTGACCACTCCCTTCCATCAGGTTTTGCCCAAATCCAGTCTTGTTTAATTCCCTCATCTGTTAACCAGCACCTCCTCTTCTTCTTCAAGACCCTGGAGACCACACCCACCTATCCCCACCTAAAAGTGCTGTGCTCCAGTTTAATCACCGCTGGATGTGGGTGGAGGTGGGCGGGAGGCGAAAACCACACATTACATCATGTATTTACTTATCCAGGGTAGCTAGCGCACAGCAGGCAGAGTGGAGCTGGGGGTGAAAGGTGAAAGATTCAAGAGTAAATGACTCGTGACCAAAACCAAAGTTAGATTCCGAGGACAAGTTTACTTAAACACCTAAATGTAAAAAAAAAAAAAATCCCCAGAGAGTCACTAACATGGCTGCGACTGGAGTTTTAAAGTCCTAAAACTTTTCACCCTGGGTCCGTATGATTGCTCCACACAAATTTCCAAACTAATCCTCAGAGATTTACCAGATGTACACGTCTTGAATATAACACCATAATGTTTCCCAGAATACAGAGTAAGCACTTTGAGATTATTTGCTATTAATGAAAATGATTAGGGGCTCAGGCTTTTGGTAGTCTGCCAACTACTGTTTCAACATTTTTTTTCCCTTCCTTTGCAAG
This sequence comes from Solea senegalensis, assembly GCF_019176455.1. Classification (NCBI taxonomy): domain Eukaryota; kingdom Metazoa; phylum Chordata; class Actinopteri; order Pleuronectiformes; family Soleidae; genus Solea; species Solea senegalensis. Next base: position 14,128,512 of record NC_058036.1, read on the forward strand.
TGGAATTTGAACTCTAAATTGCTTCCCTTTAGTAACAATGCAGTAAACACCCTCCAATCCCCTCTCAACCATCTGTCCATGGTCAACATCACTTCAGTAACTGCTTGTGACATGTGCCGTAGCTCGGCCTTGTAATGCATCCAATTAGCTCACCTTAGCAAGGTGGTGCAGCGCGGATACACCAGGCAAACACAGCGAAGGCCTGTTACATTTACCATGAGTGTGAGGTTCCATTATTTTAAGTGAAATAGAGTTATGAAAAAGGGGAAAGAAAAAAAAAAGAAAACATTGGAGGTGGGGATGAAAAAGAAAAAAAAAGTAAAAACTAGAGTAAGAAAGAGTGCATGGATTTCCACGTAATCATCTCCCATGTCGTCGCAACCCCTGCTTGTCCTTTGGAGTAGCAGTGGCCCGTGTGGAGACATCAAGCACATTCCAAGAGTCGGCCCAATTACGGGCAGATGAGGGGCAGTTCTCTTTGTTTAAGAACAAAGCCAAAAGTGACACAACTGATCTTTAAAGGGAGCTCTCACAGCCATTGCTGCAGAGAGGAGGGCCCAGTAAGTGGGGGGAGGTGACCAGCTGGTTACAAATATCTATTTGGTCAGTTACTGGAAGAAAGATTTGCAGTTTGTTTGTAATCCACTCATCCAGGTGGTGAGCCGAGTGGTTGCAAAACATCAGGGCTGCTAGAGGGAGAGAGCAAGAAAGAGAGAGGGAGAGAGAGAGAGAGAGAGAGAGAGAGAGAGAGAGGCCAACCTGTTTGAGTTAGCCAGAAACAAGGAATTTGACTAATTCCTATATGAAAGCCACATGTCTTCCTTGAGTGTAAACCTGCAAAGAAAGAAAACTCTGGGAAAGATTGCATTGCATATTTAACCCAGTAGTTATTCTGGTCATACACATTAGATATTACTACAATGTGAATTGGTCCTGTGCTCATAATTACATAATAACCCGTTTTTAATGACTATCATCTGGAAAATCACAACATTGGAACATTCATGTTAAATTGACTGGGATTGCTGAATAGCCATAATTCTATGTAGTGCACACAGAGCGGGGCTTCGCTTGAATTCCGCCTGTTGCAACTGTTTCATGGGTTGACACATTTTAGGGTGGGACATAATATATATATATATGAAAAAGAACAGAAGTACCTTAAATGCCTTGTGAAGAGAAATCCACTCTTCAGATGCCAAATCATAAATCCATTATGTTACAAACATATATGATTTAGTCAAACTAGAACCACTTACTGTACATTGCTTCCATATTGTGCGATTGTTCTTTACAAAAATGCAAAGCTTGCTCAGATTTTCTTTTTTTTTCCAAGAAAGAATGTTTTTTAACAACTGGCGTTTAAGCCTTCAGGTGGTGTGAATTAGATACTAAAAAGTAAAATTTTTGGTGGGGTAACACTGCAATAACGCATGTTGTGCAAGTGGTTCTTGGTGGCCAGCAGCGTGCAGCATTGGAGTGCAAAGGGGCGGGATGAGTTTAAAGTTTAATTCCCACTCTGCAGTAAATTAGAACACAGCAGGATAATTTCTGTTTATTCCAAATACAGCTGCCTGGGCCTCTCTCCTCTCCCTCTCTTTCTCTTTCCTCAGACCACACTGCGGTCCCAGAATCACCTGGACCAGCAGTGCACACAAACATCGCATCACACAAAACACAAATTATGCAAAGTCATGTGCTTGCGTAAACAAACAAATGGGCACATGCATACATGTATGCATATAGTATGCACATGGATACAAACTCATTCAGTACTCATGTCATCTGTCCCTCTCTCTCTGTAAACACACCGGTTAGCACAAGAACACATACATTACAAACAGATTTTGGAGGTCAATGTCTTGAGGGCTGAACGTACAAACTCGTTTGAACTTATAGTGTAGCTCTATACATTATCTAATTCCTCTGTTTGACTAATCTAATCTAATCTATCTAATACTACTAAATACTTGTTATTCAGCTGTTTCATATCTCCTTTTAATGTTATTTCCACTATTGTGACTGAAAAGGTTGCTGCAGTATGTGATAGTGATTTTAGAAAGTTAACTTTCCTCTTTTAAAAGCAGCAGACACCAGCTAAATGTTGGAATCAGCTAAAGTAAGAGCAGGTCTTTGTTGCGCTCTAGTGGCCAGTCCAGGCAGGTTCACTTTGTAAGCCCTATTACTATTTATGGGCGTTTGTGTCCATCTAGCGCACAGTAACAATAACGCAGTTTATGTCACAGATTTCTTGAGTGTACAACCATTATTATGGTTGAACTATACTCATATCATTATATAATATAATATACTTATAATCCAGTGGAGGATAAAGCGGTAGAAAATAGATGGATGGATTTTACATTGCTATATCATTATTTCGGCGTGTGTATTTGTAGCAATACTATATCGCATGTTAAACTATATACTTATATGAATTGATTACTTGTCTTCAATACATCTGTTACTGTTGTGTAAATATGTTCTGCTCTTACAATGCTTGAATGTATGAGTGCCATAAAAATATTAACATCTTTTATTTGATCACCAGATTAATGTTGGGATTGCGGTACCCTGTAAACGTTTACTTGCCTGGACCAATATGGCGGCGGTACCGTAGCAATGCGGCGCATGCAGCTTGACTCTGCCTGCAACAAATGTTGACGTTTATCTCCATCTAGTGGACAACAAGAGCAATGCAGTTAAACTCGCCGTGGCCGTGTTCGCGTAATTTCGACGTGCTCGTCCTCGACAGCGTCATGTGACGCACGTCAGCTGACATGCAGGGTTTGTTTGGACAATGAATGAATCCATTGAGGCGGTGTTGTGCGCCCTCTGGTTTTCCACACGAAGCTGGTTGGTTACCTTGCACGCGCACGCGTACCCGTTGATGACACTGACGACAAAAATACATGGAAATCTAGTCTATGACGGACAGTGTTTCCCAAAGTGTGGGTCTCAGTCTGACCCATATTGACATTTAGGGACATTTTTAAATTCATTGTTATCTGTTTACTTCAATGTTGTGCTACATTGTTGCTAAAGACAACACTATAAAAACATTAGCCAGGTCAGCAGGCATAATAGTAATGGTATATTCTGCCCGCAACACTTTTATTATTATTATTATTATTATTATTATTATTATTACTACACTTTTATTATTATTATTATTATCATTCTTATTATTATTATTATTATTATTATTATTATTATGATAACAACAACAACAATAATAATAGTATTACTATTATTATTACTTCTCTTGTGCTTTCATCTTCTCCTCCTCGGCCCTGTTTCCGGCTGTATGTCCGGCTTTTACATAGCAACGCGATTATACTACCGTTAACGCAAATAACAAAATAACAAGGACGTAAGCTGTCGTACAACACACGCGGAGGGGAGCTAAACCCAAAAGAAATAGTTCTTTGTGAAATGCGACTTAAAAATCATCAGTAATATGTGTTAAAGTGTGTGATGGATCTGCTGATAGACACAGAACTCATCAACTGCCTATGAAGTAACATGACGCGTGGACGCGCAAGGAAACCCCATTGGCGAGGAGACCAGAAAACACATAACACCGGAAAACTCAAACTACGGTGGGTCACCGAACTGTCACTCCTGTCAAAGCCAGACTAATGGGACTGTGACTTGAAAGTAGTTTGGCTCGTGTTCGCGTTAATTAGAGCAGAGGACAGAGACAGTTAAACCGTGTGTCCGTGTCGAGGACTCTCTGATATCACGCTAGCGTCTCCAACCAGCTCCATTAGCCGAGCCCCGGCTAGCAAGCTAACGAGCTGATAGCAGGGAGTACATTCAACAAAATGCAGCGGGGACTGGTTTCTAGTGACCTTTTTTCAAATTGTGTCACAGTTTCATCATGTGGCCTCAGACACTTGCTATGAAATGTTATGGTCGTTAAGTAGTGACAGCTTTGACAAGGTGAAGTGGCAGACGAGGAGGCGTCCGTGTGGTCGCTCAGATAAGTTATGAACACTCTCAACATTACAACCAGTAGTGAAGGCTCAGAAAGCGTTAACGCTACCAACAACAACAACGAGGAAGAGTGGGATTTGGGAAGCGATGTGTTTCCGTGCTGTCACGAGATGAGTCCAATGGACGATGCGCTGCAGGCGGATATGTCCTCAGTTCAGACGGGACTGGACGTACAGCTGCCCCTTATCCATGCCGGCCAGCACAGCTCCCAGGACGGCTTGCTGTTGGACCTCAGTTCCCCGGGAACCTACCTCGACAGCAACTCCCCTGAGTACAACAGCAACGCTGGTCCGTTGTTCGAGAGGAGGAAGAGGTCGAGGTCCAACAGCTCCAGACACCGCTTCAACGAGGTGGTGACGGAGCTAGGAGCCGAGGAAGTGCGGTGGTTTTACAGAGAGGACAAGAAAACTTGGAAGCCCTTTGTCGGACACGACTCGCTAAACATCGAACGCATGTTTAGGAAATATTGCGAGCTGAACCCAAAGGACGAAAGACCCAAAGGGGTCAGAGACAGGGAGGATGAGTACAGTGGACTGAACGGTGCAGTGTCGGTGGAGACGGGAACCAGCAGTGAGCACGAAGGCCGTGGTTCTCTGGACATGTCCACCGTGTCCCCAGATGAAAGGGACCCTGACGGCATCGAAATTACTGTTGAGACTGTGTGTGTCCGAGGAGGGCTCTATGAAGTGGACATTAAAGAGAGGGAATGCTATCCTGTGTACTGGAAACGTGAGTATTGTAAAATAATAATGACACAGTCATAAATAATCATCAATTCCAGACACTTTATTATTATTAGACACCTGATATTCTGCAGTATAATTTCAGAAAATTAAGATGGGAGGATAAACGTTATTGCTCAATGCGACAAAAAACCAATTACTATAAGTTGATCCTGGTAAATTTCCATTATTGGGAATAATTGTTAACATTATCATGAGAGACTTTAAAATACAGTCTTAGTTTGCCATTAACAGTTTGAAGTGTCACAAGGGGGGGAGCCTGCGTCTTTTGAAGTCATCCCATGATTCAGATATTTTACCGGTATCAGTAGATAATTGTCAAAATAAGTGGACCAGATATCAGGAACAACAAAAAAGTAAAATCCGATATAATCTGTAAACCGTAAACATCGCATAAATCTTTAACTGAGCACAGACTGTACAAAGTTAAATACTACAGCTTTTGAACCTAGACATTTTCTTTTTTACAGGAGCAGAATGTTAAACAGTTGGAGCGTTATATTTTGTTTAAAGGCTGGAAGTTTTGTTTACAGTTTAAGAGTTTCTAAAATATAAAAGATTATATCGGACTGATATTACTATTGAAATCAGTCACAAGTGGTGTCGGGCCATCTTGATTTGAAATATTAACTACCTGCATAGTTTTGCAGTGCTGTTTCTGGCTTAGTAATTAGCTTGGTCTTTTGGGATCATCAAAACAACCCAAGGAAGTCTATTAGGCTCAGCTGATGTGTACTAACTAATTTATGGATATTTCCAGGAAAAGGCAGGGCTGAAATGAAGGCGGTCACTACGGAAAAACTGAATGAAAGGGTTCATGGGTAGCTGGTCCTTTTTGAGGGTTAATGCTATGTGACATTAAGTGAAGCAGTTATTTTCCTGAATGTTCATGATGTGCTTTGAATGTAAGTCCTTTTATAGTCTGTTTAGACTTTCACTGTGTGTCAGATTGGCCTGTTACACTGCCAGTACACTGTCATGTTGGCATTTAAGTTGCCTATGCAGTGCTTGGAGAGCGAAATGAACACAGGGAGATTATTTAAAAAGTACATCAGCTGGTGAGAGCTGTCAGTTCATGTAGTCTAATCCATGGAGTACATGACAATGTACTGTTTGGCTACTTCACTCAATGAAGTTACTCATCCAGATGTGCTGATGCAAGACTACATACTTGAAAACACTTCTTTTCCTTCAAATAATGCGTGTTGTGCAACTCTCACAGACTTATCAGAAAAGAACCACCTTATCAAAGGAATGTCTAGAATTTTCCATGAAGCTACTGTGCATCAGGTGTGTTTTTCCTGCTTGTCTACTAAGTGTGTCTGTATACTCTCCACCAGAGAACCAGTTAGGACTGTCACTGTAGGCTGGCCCCTCTGGAATTACCAGACTGTAGTTATGTGAAAAATCTTAGTTTACAGAAAGTGACGGTGGCAACGTAAAATGTGAATTAATTCAACAGGCAAGCTTTGGAATGTGTACCCTTGCAATTAAAACTTGCTGCCTTGTATTTGACTAAATATCTGCTGTTTTTACACATTTTTGCAGAACAAGATCACATTCCAGTGATGAGAGGTCAGTGGTTTATTGATGGTACCTGGCTGCCATTAGAAGAAGAGGAGAGCGACCTCATTGAACAGGAGCACTTGAACCATTTCCGTGGACAACAGATGCAGGACACGTTCGAGACGGATCTGGTGGTGAAGACCGTCGATAGCAAAGATGGTGAGAGGGTGGAAAGGGCGTGGGTAGAAGAACAAGGATAGTATAATTTAATTTCAGTGCAACACAATGTTATGAGTATAGACATCTACTTGTTCTAATTCAGCAGTTTTAACGGCACAACACTGAGGCATCATTCTGCAACCTAAGGTTGCAGAAAGGTGTCACATACAATGTGATGTTTTTTGGGCAGTGAGGAGTTGAAACCCTCCTTTTTATTGTTTTATTAGTTATAAATTCCATCAAGTCATCATCTTCACGATAAAGCCAGAAGGAACATATTGCAAGTTGTAAAATGTTGAATTATGTGACAGTGCTGCTGCCTAACAAAATGAATAGAACAGGTGCATTCATGTGTAGATTTTTGTCCTGTCATCCTCCCAGTGTAAAGCAGGTGCAGCTCATTGAGGCCTCCTTCGTTTTGGCACGTCCATCTCGCAGGGCTGGCTCAGCCAAAATGTTGTGGGCTTTAGCTGTGAAAAGCAATAAGAAAGGGGCTCATTGATTCAGCAGTCTTCTTTAGGCAGCCACATCTACGGGACCTTCTGTGCTGATGAATGTGTGGGTGAGAGAATGTGGCAGATAAACAGAGCAAAACAGAGAAAAAGGTCTATCAAAACTGAGTGAAAATGAGCAAAAGAAGCACATTACCATATAAAATAAATCAGTGAATGCTGCTTAATTATAATATTTACAGTTATATACAATTACCCTGAGCCACTGTTACACTAATTGATTGTATCCTCATAATAACAGCATTATAATAATTGCTATGAATCAAACAGCGCTTTGTGAAGATCTGAAACACTTATTTCATGTATGGGGCAAAATTGATATTTTCCTTAATCTTTTTCTTCAGTACACTGATTGCACCATAGCAGACTTTTCAAGACACTTTGCAAGCCTTTTTTGTATTCACACTGCTCCTATTCTAGTCTTTCAAATTACGTCACATAAGTGTTGAAAGAGAACTGGGAGGTCACTCCTTTTCCTCAAGCAGTAGTGTACATGTACACAGAGACACTAAAATGTCTGTGTGAATGGTCACAGGAGAGGACAAAGGATTGTAGTGAGAATTATGGTGTCTCTGAAATATTGTATACAAGGGCACACGGGTCGGTTTTGTGACACTTGGAGGCCCTGTTCAATGCAAGACATGCAGCTCATA